>NC_034610.1:43017032-43089846 GCF_900095145.1 Mus pahari | reverse complement strand
GGCTTGCTCAGCCTGCTCCCTTATAGAACCAACACTACCAGCCCAGAGATGGCACCACCCACAAGGGGACCTCCCCCCTTGATCACTAATTGAGAAAATGCCTTGCAGCTGGATCTCATGGGGGCACTTCCCCAACTGAAGCTCCTTTCTCTGTGATAACTCCAGCTTGTGTCAAGTTGACACAAAATTAACCAGTACAGTGCCCAAGAAGCTTTGTGTATCTCCAAGACTTTACAAAAATGTTGACTTCAATTGAGTGTTGGATAAAGAGGGAATAGAAACTAGAGAGTTGCAATGATTATATATAAGTAGTGTGTGTGTGCATGTGCGTGTGCGTGTGTGTGTGTGTGTGTGTCTGTCTGTCCTGGGTCATGAGAAAGAAGCCATCTGAGATTAAGTCAAGTATAGATCAAATGACGCAATTAAGACTCTTGGCAAACCAGAGCTGTAAAACTGATGCCAGCTTTCCATGGCATAGTGTTTGGCAGCAAATTGTTCTTTTTAGAAATAGGAGGAATATTATAAAATAATGATAAGGGGTAAATACATAAACCTGTAACATGGTTAGCCATTAATACCATATAATAACTGAATAGGACATACTTTTTTATGACTGGCAGTGCATTATGCACTGTGATACTTACAGTATCATTAGATTACAGACAATTCTTCATTCCATTATAATATTATGGGAACACTAGGATATACATGATTAATAAATAGTTAAAATAGCACTGTGCAGCATTTGACCATATAGCAATAGATGGCTGTAGAAAGAATATCTTGTATCTATATGAATGTGGCACCTGTCAATAAAAATCTTGTGGCTGATGGTTTAGGCAGGAAATAGGAGGTGGGACATCTGGGAAACAGAAAGGATTCTGGGATAATGCCAAGTAGGAGATTTGCCTGGGAAGATGGACGATACATTGTACCTGAGCACAGGTGACCAACCGTGTAGCAAATGTAGATTAGAATAAATGGGTTATTTTAAGTTATGACCTAGTCGTAGAAGAGCCTAGCTACATGGCTAAGGTATTTGTAAATGTATCTTGAGCTGGGACTTATCTCTGGTGTTATGGATCTAGGATGAAGAAGCAGACTTAACTTCTACAGATGATGAATGTACTCTGCAACAGGCTTTATGGCATCTCCACGTTATGAGCAGGCAAGTATGACTTGGAGGCATAAGTAAGCATCGTTGGCTTGTGTAATGTGACCACACTGTATGGCTTTGACTCCCAGCAAGCCATGTGTCCCTGATTGCTCACACAAGAGCTCTTGGGCACGAATGTGCTGCATACCAACTCTCTATTTCATGGCACAAATTGCTTTCTCTTTATCCATTAGTGTTTGCAGAAAGTTAGTTTTCAAAGAAGATTCCAGGAAAGCTATATTAGAATTCAGTCTACCTCATCTTGTTTAAAAGTAACCAAACTTTGAATATATGTGCTGTCAGGAAACAGTGGGGAGGTAGGGATGACAGACCACACTAGCCTCAGATTTGGGCTCTGTTACTTAATGATTATTTGAAGTTTGTAATGTTTTTGTCAAATGTTGCTAAATGCTTATTCGTTTTAAAAATTATATTTATTTATTTATTTATTCTTTCCTTCAGTCTTCCTCCCTCGTAGTCATCGTGTGTGTGTGTGTGTGTGTGTGTGTGTGTGTGTGTGTGTTGGTTAAAGGACAGCGTGTGAGAGTTGGTTCTCTCCTTCAACCTTGTGGGATCAAATTCAGGTCACCAAACTTGGCAGCAAGTGTCTTTCCCCATCGACCTAGCTTGGAATACATAAGCATACTTTCTATATCTGGAAAATAGTAGTAACAAAAACCTTTATCTTGAAGTATGTATGAAGGTGGAACAATAAATAAAGTCTTGTGTGTGCTTGGAGACGTATGCACACAGGTATGTACCGCATACCTGTGGAGGCCAATGGAGAATGTCTGGTGTCCTCTATCACTCTCTACCTTATTTTTCCAATATAGGGTCTTGTACTGATTCTGGAGCGAGGCTGTCAGCTAGCAAGCCCTGGTGACCCTCTGTCCCCATAGCACTAGGATTACAAGCATGTGTTATGTCCCTGCCCAGCTTCTTACATGGGTACTGAAGGACTGAACTCAGATTTTCTTGCTTTCAAAGAAAGTGGTCTTACCCACTGAGCCATCTTTCTTGCTCCCTACATGAAATCTTGATTCACAAACATTCTAACATTAGCTCTCTTTCCTCCCATCTGTTTTTGTGTATATAAAGTTATTCGTGCATTTTCCCATCCAGAATAGTAATCATTTAAACAGTTGAAATGAGATAAATACCAGTAGACCAATATTTCAACCACTGAAAACATTTGTATGCATGCTCTGGCATAATGGTGACCGTGGTAAATCCTACAGGAATTCATGTCTGTAAAATGTATTGGTGCTAATATGGGCTTGGAAGTCATCCATTCTGGGTTGAATTTCCTAACAAATCCCGTTTGTCGGACTTGGGCTACCAAGAGCCAAGAACGGCATCCATTCCTAAGACTCCACAAAGAAGTGAGAGTGGACTGAACTTGACGGTAAGCATTTGATGAGAATCATATTTTGCTAGTTTTGCTAAGGATCTTGGGGAGGTGGATGACAAAAGTCCTGGGAGGGCTAGGATGGAAAATCCAGGAAACACATGGAACAAAACTTTGATTTTGTAAGGTACTGTATTAGATAGATTGCTGTGACCGTGACCAAAAACCAAGCTGCCATATTTGGAGGTAACATGCCCTGAATTCTACTGTTAGGTTTTATCATGTTCAATGGAGATTTAAGAAAAATGGGGAAGGGCAATACGATGGAACAAGTATGCCTCACACTCTGTCAGTACAGGCTTGCTGAAGGATGAAGGATAGTTCCTGAGCATCTCCCGTCCCCAGCACCGAGGGTATGGGCACACACAGATCACAGTCTCATTCTGAGCTATCTTTTTGGGAATGCTTGCACAGTGAGTACCCTTTAAAAAAAAATCTGGATAGCATTGTTTTTCAGAACAGAAAGCTGGTTTGTTTATAGCTCAGCCTAATAAACTCTCTCCGAAACAAAGGCCGGACAATTTTCTTATCGTCCAATAAGAGAAGTTGCATATTCTTAATCCTGAGATGACATGGCTGAGGTACCACCCTCCTCTGTTTGTAGTATTCACAATGCTTGCTTTCATTCCTTTCATGTGGCATGATGACCTACTGTACAAAACATGCTCATGTTTGCCTGCTGTTCTTGGAGCAAGGATGTCTTGTCTCAGAAAGCTGCTGCCCTGAATGGCTTGCCTTTACACAGGGTGAAAACCTCAGATCTCGCCTAGACCTTGATAGGGAGGACATTGAGCAAGAGTTTCCGAGTTGCAGCAGACTCATCACAGAGGCAGTGCCACTAACACATCTGGAGGTATCCACTGGCCAAGTAGACGGTGGCTTCCTTGCTGCTTGCTATGTAGTTGTGGCTGAGATATTTCTAACATAAAAGTGACACAGAGAATGAATATGACCAGGATACTTACATAGGGGTTCTATAATTTTACTAAGAGTATGTGAAAGTTGAAAAACATACAGTCATAAACTTAAAGCCTAGTAAAATTCAAAGCCCCAGCTATTCCAAGTCGACTACTCACCTACATTAAAAACAAAGTTCAGAGGAACCGGGGCTTTGTGAAGTGTGTGCTTGTGAAGGCTACATCTGGTCCCCAGTCCCATTTCTGCTCCCTGTCTACCATGAGGTGACAGGCTCCCTGGCCATCGCTTTACCACAGGCCAGAAGCAATAGTGCCAAAGACTGTGGACAGGAATCTCTGAGCCAAGACAAATTCTCCTTTACTTCATTCTCTTGAGTGTTTTGGTTATAATGGCACAAATGTTAACAATTGCATAACCTCAGAGAGTTTTATATAAATTAAATATATACACGATTGTGAATGGTGCCTAGCCCATAAGACACTATAAATAATGATTATTACCATGCATGCACATTTTTCATATCATAACTCTGAGGATAAGATTTAAAACAACCGTTATTAGATTCTTTTTCTTTCCCTAAATAAAAATAAGTTACTTGCAAATAATAGGAGTGCAGCACCTCCTGCAGGTAGTTCCTGCTCTAAGTTCATGAAGGACGTTGGGATAAACTAAGCAATAGCTGGTTCCTTAATTTTCTCCTTTGACATATTTTTACCGAGGACTTGCTACAGGGTAACAATACTGTCCATCTTTTAGCTCAGAGAAGATTATGGCCTACTAATCTAGCAAATATTGTAAGCTCTTCATTATTTATGAAGACTTAAAGAATTCCATGTTTATAGTTCAAGTAATGGCTTTCAAACTCTTGTTTACAAGCCTTTTGTCAAGTACCTTCTTGTTTGGACAATCTCTTGTTTTTTCTTGATTGAGCAAATTAAGAATCAGCATATTCTTATTTGTTTTAGGATTTGAGTGGCCATGTTGAGTGATTTTATGTTTTTGTGTGTGTGTGGTTTGTTTTGTTATTCCTATCTATGTTTTGCAATGACTTCCCCTCTGAGTTTTGGATGGTAAATCTGTTTCCTAACAAATTTCTTTCCCTTCTGTATTATGCATAATATTGAATTTATGATTTTGTATCAGATAAATGTTCAATAACAGATAAGTTATTTTGTGAATTTATAATATTTGCATTGATAGACCTTCCATCACAGACCTGGTAAGACAATACTAATGACATATTATTTACATGTATGTTTATTTATTCAATGTCTAACATTTTGAAAATTTTATTTAGTGATGTTAGATTATACTTAAAAGATCTATCTATCTATCTATCTATCTATCTATCTATCTATCTATCTATCTTTAATTTATTTGAGTCAGAGTCTCTTATAGCCCAGACTGTCTTCAACCTGAAGTCAAGTCTGAACTTCTGATTCTCTGAGGTTACAGGCATGTATAACATTGTCCAGTTAAGAACATAATTATTTAGATTTCACATAAATATAAAAGCAGCTCTACTACATTAAAGAATTAGGAAAATTATGTTTTATTTTGGGTTAGATTAAAGTCATATGTAGCTATTACTTATGTAAGCCAAAATCTACCAACTCGGCTTAAATGGCAAAGTTTAATTCTGGTAGCCCAGGGAAAAAGCTTCAAGCATTAACTGTAGTTTATATTTATAGGGAAAACACAGGAACATTTCAACTATTTCTTGACATTTTAATTACATAAAAATGATTTTAACTCGTTGGTAAGCAACAGGTCCGTGCAGTTTTAAAAGTGCATCTTGTTTTCGTTTGTGTTGATAGGGCTGGGGAGCTGGATCTGTGGGCAATGTGCTTGCTGGCAAGCATGGAGACCTGAGTTAAGTCCCGCTGACCATGGAACCGCTGACCAGGAACAAAAACTGTGCACATGCGCATTCCCCCACCCCTGAAAGGGAAAAGTGGGTGAAAGACAATCCTGGGAGCTTGCTGTCTAATCAGATGCATACATCACAGGTACATGCAAGCAGGTGCTTACACCACACAGGTGCATGCATGCAGGTTCATACACCACACAGGTGCATGCATTCAGGTTCATACATGGATACAAGTGCATGTATGCAGGTGCACACACCACACAAGTGCATGCATGCAGGTGCATACATGGATACAGGTGCATGCATATACCACACAGGTGCATGCATGCAGGTTCATACATGGATACAGGTGCATGCATGCAGGTATATACATGGATACAGGTGCATGCATGCGTGTTCATACACCACACAGGTGCATGCATGCAGGTTCATACATGGATACAGGTGCATGCATGTAGGTGCATATACCATACAGGTGCATGCATGCAGGTGCATGCATGGATACAGGTGCATGTATGCAGGATCATATGTAGATACAAGTGCATGCATGCAGGTTCATACACCACACAGGTGCATGTATGCAGGTGAATACATGGATACAGGTGCGTGCGTGTAAGAGCATACATGGATACAGGTGCATGCATGCATGGATATATGCACAAAGGCAAACATCTACCCACATATACTTCATAGACACACACAATATTGACCTATGGAAAGAGGCCACACATAGCCAACTTTTCTATAGATCCTATATGCCCTTCTATCACCCATGTGGTCAGCTTACCTTGTAATGTTCTGTGGTACTAATTGAGTCTGTCTTACTGTGGAGGATGTTGAAAGCCACCTTCTATTATTGCCTGGCTTCACAGATAGGTGGTGAAGCTAAGTCCCAGGAAAGCAAAATCAAGTTCAAGCCATTAAAGAAACCTTTCAAGCAGGGCAGTGGTGGCGCACACCTTTAATCCCAGCACTCAGGAGGCAGAGGCAGGCGAATTTCTGAGTTCGAGGCCAGCCTGGTCTACAGAGTGAGTTCCAAGACAGCCAGGGCTATACAGAGAAACCCTGTCTTGAAAAAAAAAAAAAAAAAACAAAGAAAGGAAGGAAGGAAGGAAGGAAGGAAGGAAGGAAGGAAGAAGGAAGGAAAGAAAGAAGTCTTTCAAAATAAACTAATCATCAAAGTCATAAAGGGACAGGAGAAGCTGACAAAGGTCTCAGTCAGGAGCGCTCTCTCTCCATAATTAATTTGAAAATCCCATGTCTAATCTGGAACTAAATGTATCCTGTAGAAGAGAATCCCTTGACTAGCATGGATAATGCTCCTTAATTCCCAGCAACCTTTCCCATCAGAAGTGGCATTCTTGAGTGCAATAACCTCTTTTCATGCAAATTAGGCTTATTTCTACATGCTAGGTAGGTGCTTAATAGAGAGACGAAAGCTCCTTTGGAAATTACCCTCACACACTCACGTGTTAAAGCCTTCGTGCCCTTCCCTCCTGCACTGAGTTCTTCCTGTTCATCTGAATGCCCTACGAGTTTGGTTTTGAAACCATCCCTATCTCCCAGTCCCACTGTCTGACCTTGAATTCTGGGCATTTTTGTTCACTTGTCCATATTTTCCACCTTTCTCTTTAGTCACTAATGTGTCTGTTTTTAGTTCCTCCAAACCCCCCAAACCTCTAAGCTTAAGGTCAGGCTCTAAACCACACTATCACCATGCTCTAAGTGAGCGCATTTCAGATTCCTGGCATTAAGCAGCTCCTACTCTCAGCTGTTTAAACAAATGCTTACATCCTGTTGCTTGCTGTGAAGGAAACCACCTTTCATCGACCCTTCAGCAAGGCTGGTTAATGGTTAGAACTTCGGAGACTGTGAATCCAGCAGTGTGTTGCAGGTTCAAACCCTAATTAGACTTTATCTTGAGTCATCTTCAGATCTCTCATTGATGTTTTTTCTTCTGTTCCTGTCTGAGCTAACATCCTTATGACATCCAAGGAGAGCCTTGAATGCATGAACTTACAGACTATTGGCTTCTACCAACCCAAAAGCTAGCAGCATCCCTGTATAGCATCTAAAGTATTCCAGAGAGCTCACCTCTTTGCTGTAACCTGCTTATCAAATGTTTGCACTAAGGCATTTGAAAAATACCTTAATTCGGGGTTCTCTATTTCTGTAAAAGCATGAGGTTGCTGTCTCTTGTCTTGTGGAGGTGAGCTGTTTCTCTCATTGACAATAACAGGAGCCTATGCGGGAGCAAGAGTGAGGGATGGCGGGAGGCTGACCTTTGGCACCTCCACACGTGCACCTGCTGGTCTGAGCCAGATGAACATTAGCCAGCAAGCCGTTGTCATTATGTCCGTGAGGGTCTTGATGAATGCTAGTTTTCTTTAGTTCTGTCTTGCTCTCCTCACTTGCCAACTTTTCAAGACACGGTGTTCCTAACACACACTCCAGAATGTAGGCTTGCTTTCCCTGTCCGCTAGCATCTGTGAACCTAATCCTTCAGGTTCCTATTTAAAAACATGTCCGAGGCTAATCTCACTTGTTAGAGGTGTAGTTTGGCTCAGCATTCAAATAGGATTCATCCTTTTTTTTTTTTCCATTTTGAAAACATAAAAATCAAGTCTCCTTCACTAAATTTTTTATTTCAGTCCCAGACGCCTTAGATGTTACACTCTCTTAGATATTATACATATATTAGATATACATTATGCATATATTAGCTATGTTAGATATATATTACACATATATTAGATATATATTATCTTAGATGTTATACCGCCTTAGATAGATACGCTGTCCTCAAACATGGCCTCCCTTCATGTGGAGCTTGGAGATCTGAGATGTTCAGGCTCGTGGTATCTGAGACAACCGCAGAAGCAGGGCGATCCCTCTCACATTCCATTGATGATTGTGGTGATTTAAATGAAAATGGCTCCCGCAGGCTTCCAAAATTTCAATTCTTAGTCACCAGGTTATGAAACTGAGAAGGCTTAGGGGGAATTAGGAGGTGTCGTCTTACTGGAGTAAGTGTGGGCTTTACTGGGAGTGGACTTTGAGACTGCAAAAGCCTACATTCGGCCCCGTGTCTCTCCCTCTGTCTTCTGGATGCCGTGGAACAGGATGTAAAACTGTTAACCATTTCTCCTGAAGCAGTCTACCTGTTGCCATGGTGACAAAGGGCCAATCCTCTGAAGCTGTAAGCCAGCACCCAATGAAATGTTTTCTAAGAGAAAAACATTTGGTCATAGTCCCTTTTCAACAATACAACAGTAACTAAGACAACCCTGAAGCAGGTCAGACCCAAATGTTGGCTGGTTTTATGTCAACTTGACCCAAGCTAGAGTAATCAGAGAAGAGGGAGCCTTAAAATGAGTCTTAAGATCCAACTGTAAGGCGTTTTCTCAATTAGTGATCAATGGAGCAGGGCCCAGCCCACTGTAGGTGGCGCCATCCCCAGGCTCCTATAAGAAAGCAGGCTGAGCAAGCCTCGAGGAGCAAGCCAGTAAGCAGCACCCCTCCACAGTCTGCATCAGCTCCCTCCCTGAATGAATTCCTGCCCTGTTTGAGTTCCTGTCCTCATTGCTTTTGAGGATGAACTGTTCTGTGACACTTGGGGCTAGAAAAGCCATTGAGTCACTTCTATAAGAGCTCGCTGGGAAGAGTAAAAAATGAAGCTTGTGCAGTTTCAGCGGGAAGCAAAGACTCCACCAGACTTTTTGTGTGAAGGATCTGTAGTTTTGGTTAGCTGGGGATGAAGAACCGTCTGTGATGAATAAGATACCAGAACTGCTAAAGTAAAACCCTTGCTGGATACTCAGTGCTGGTTGGCTGGAGCTGAGAATTTAGCCGTGATTAAGAAGAAAGCAGCATTGTTGGGGTAAGACCTTCATGGAATTGTTTTCTGAGATTCAGCCCACAGAAGCTGTGTTCCAGACACGGCCCTAAGTAGGACCTTGTGCGGGCAGCTGAACTTGGTAGTGTGCCAACAAGGAAGCATTGCCTTAGGAGCCTCAGTCTATTGGCTCAATCTCAGATCAGATCTCTGAGCCAGAGCTTTTGGTCCAAATGCTCTGGTTCTTGGTGTTTGTATGGCATGAGCACGTGATAAACTTCTGTGTCTTGGTTTCCTCATTTGTAAATTTCTATTAAAAACCATAGACTGCATCATATGAATGCACAGGTGATTTTAATGTACTAACAACAGTGTTTACACTGTTGTCATGGCAGCCACTTGATCCATGCATATCCCTCAGAACGATGTAGGGCAGGTGCTGAGTTCCATAAAGTATTATTTCTACTTTTGAATTTCGTCCATTTCACATTTGGGGGGGAGGGGAAACACATATTTTTGTACTTGGGGTTTTAACTTGGAAATCAGAAAACAGTTTGAGACTGGTTCTAAATAGGTGGAGCTAACCAACCTTCGGGGTGCCTCACCCCATCACAACCGCTTGAGGATGCTGCCCTCTGGTGGTCATTCTCCGGGGCTTCCACCATTCTGTCTGTTTCAGTCATGCCAGAATTGTCTTTGTTGTCTCCTTCCTTTAGTCTAAATGTTAATCTATCAGCAGCTACAACATTCCCTCACAAGCGTTTCTCAAAATATAGTTTGTAAGTTGCAGATGTACATATGCATTTCCACCGTTTGAGTGACAGTTTAATGTTGTACTTTTGGTAGGAATGTTTAGAAATGGTGAGAAAGTTATGTGTCCATTCAGAGCACATATTGTCTAATCTTTTTAATTGCTACACTTGAAAATGAGATAAGTACCTGAGGATTCAAGCAGAATCCTCTTTAGTACTGATATAAGCAGTCATATTTTAAAAAATCATTCTTATGGACTCTAGGATAAATGTTATGTTGCATAATAAAATATAGAGTTTGAAAATATTAGCATGTCATCACTTTGACAAAATTTCTCAGAATCAAAGAGATAAAAGTTACAACGTTTGCACTTATGCTGCACATTCGTGCTCTGTTTGGTCTTGTTTTCACCCGATCATCTGTAGTGCCCACCCCAGCAACCTACATTTTATTTCTTCAGGAATTTTCCACAATAACAAACAAATGAACAAACAAACACAAAACAAAACACCATTTGTTTTCAAGAGGAACTATGCAAAACTCCTCCTTTTTAATTCTTTTGCAAACTTACATGACCCTGGAAGGTAGTTCAAGGGCGGATCACCCCTGTCGGGATCACCTCTGTTACACAATTCCCAGCACCAAAAGAAGCAACATCAGAAGATGGGTGACTACATTTTTATTTCTCTTAACACATTTGCTATCGTTTCTGATAGAGAGTAAAGAATGAGGCTGAACTTTGTGGGCTCGGCTCAGGCGGCTGGTTAGGCGCTTGTTCAGCCGGCTGGAAGCCGGCATTCTCTCCACGCTTCTGCTGCCACAGGCATGCTAGACAGACCATTACTCAAACCGCAGGCTCCAGACTCCCAGGTAGCTGAAGCCAGCAGGAAGCTCTGTTTGATATCAAGTGTGTGCTTTGTCGACCTTTTTGTTATGATGAGAAGAAGGGGACCAACTTTACTTTTATCTTGCCCTGTCGTAACATTGCCCAGTAGGTGAAGGCTTTTTTTTTTGGTTCACTGTGGCCAAACTCTTTGATAGATGTTGAATTTGTGATCATAAATTTTCTATAATAATAATAATAATAATAATAATAATAAATCAATGTTTTTTTATCCACCCTTACTAACATAAAATCTTACACAGCCACATGTTTTATTAAAGGGGATCTAAAATTCTGCATTCAGGAATCACTACATGGAAAATACAACTTAATTTTCTTTCCTAAGAGACAGAAACCTGTCTGTCCAGGGACAGAGGCTTACATTTAACAAAGCAATTTTGAACTTTGGAGTCAACCATATAGACTTTGAGCTAAACACAGTCTCGGTGTCTTGTTATATTAAAAATATATTCCTGCAGAATAAGAAAATGAAGTGTCTTTGTTTCCTCTACAAGTGCTTAGTTTTCTATGAAGTTTTGTATTTCATTTAACGAATATGCCCCCCAGATTGTTTTTGCTTTTACATATGTGATTAAGCGCTACCTTTTTTTTTTTTTTTGTAGGATGCCCTTGTGGCATTTCATCTGGACCCAGTATCATTTTTTGAAGAGGGTTCAGATCTGAACACAATACAGTCACTGAACAGAGCCCAGGCAAGCTCGTGCCAGTGTTCCTGTACCATACTCTGTGGTGCCTGGTCTATTTCGAATAGTACTTGTTCCAACTCCTTAAGAGTTCTAGTAATTTACAGAAAGAATACTCTTCATTAAAAGAGGAAATGTGCTCTGTATTTTAGCCCAATATTTAACATTTAGTAGTAGTTTTGTGATTTAAGAGTCATAGATACTTTGGGTGTTAATTATTTCTTTTATTCCAATCTTTAGAGACATGTGCATTTAAATATCTGATATCCCATTCTAGAAATATTGCAATCATCTCATAATTATGAATTAACGTTCTAAGCACATTTCTATCTGTCACTATTGCCAGAACGTTTCGAGCATGCCACTGGAAAATAACCACGCGAGGAAAGAAGATTGTCTTTCTCAGTGGAGTTCTGTTTTAAAGCGCAGCTGACACTTGGGCCTGGAGATTTCTTTGTTGTAGGCAGCTGCTGTGTGTGTTCTTTCTATGTGCAGTCTAGGGTGTTTGCAGGACCCTTGGCCATGTCACACCAGATGCCAGTGACATGCTCTTCCTCACTGTCTGCAGACACCGCCATGTGCTCTCTGAGGCAACAACTGTCAGCTTCCTGACAGAACAGGTTGGTTTGTTTGTTTGGTTGGTTGGTTTCACCATAGCCTAGAACTGGCCGTGAACTCTTGGCAATCCTCTTGCCTCAGCCTCCTGTGTGTTAGGATTTATAGGTGGGAGCCTCTATAACCAGCGTCCAAGATCAATATTTATATTTCCAGCCAGTGGTCTGCTTTTCTTCCCGTGTCACCAGCCAGAATTCTGACCCCTTTGTTTGTTTCCCATCCCAATTGCAGGATAGTCACAAGCTCTGTGTCGCCATTACTTTTCATTTCTTTTTCACCCACATGAAGTTACTCCCATCCTATTATTCCCAATAAATACCTACGTTTGTGATTAACCTTTCACCAAAGTGGCCAGCGAGGGATAAGCAGTGGCTAAGTGAGATGATATAGAGAGCTTGGGGTGGAGAGATCTATGACCGGCAGACCAAAGTCTGAATTCTGATGACTCCACCTGAGTGTAAGACAGTTCACCCTTGAAAGGATGGTGGCACCAGATTCACAGGTATTATATATAAGGCCACAAAAGTGTGTTTTCCTTATTGTAAGAGTCATGGCCAGTACTCCTGCTCAGAACATAGGTGGACAAGAGAAAAACAGAAAGTTTACTTAGCCAAAGTTTTGCATGACCCAAAATGAGGGCCTTCAGAAATGACAATTAAAAAGCCCAGGGAGCATTGTCCATTTTTCATATGTAGGGCTGACGAGGACCAGGCACTCATGTGACAATGTAACTGGACACAACCGTGTGTGTTCTGGAACTAGAGCGTGACCCGAGGTGGAAAGCCAGCAATGCCTGTGGCTCAGGTTCTCTTTGACTTCTCTGTGGCCCTTCTTCCAGCCACAGAGCGGGACTCCTCAGGAAAGAGGGACTGTAAGGGACAAAGCAGAAAGGAGTCATCTTCCCGGGGAAGAGGAATTCTGCTTTCCGTGGCTTGCTTTACAGGAGGACAAATTACAGGAGCGAGATGGAGAGACCTTTCTTCGGGTGCCTCCCCATGTCCTTTTGTTCAAAGTGCTTGCAGCACCAAGTTCTACGTTAACTTGAGACTAACTTGTAGACTCCCACACAGAACTGGATCAAAAGGAAAGCCGTTTGTAGGTTACATTCTTCCTAACAGCTGTGCTGTCCTCCATACAGACTGCCTAAGAGTCTAGGTCCCCATTTCCATATAAGCAAACTGTAGTTCTGAAAAACAATCCTTTTCAAGAGTCTAGAGGTGTTAAAAAGAGAAAGGTGTTCTATATGCTTTAAAGGTACCAAATACACTTCTCACAGCTTCCTGACCAACACAAGAGATCAAGTGATATTTATTTGTGTTTTCTCAGGAGGATAGAGGTGTACCATCTTCAACTTCTACTCTTATCAAAGACAAGCCTAGCAAGGTGTTAACCATGGCCACAATGGCACAAATACGCCCATGATTTTGGAGTTATCTCAGAAGTCCAGTTCCTCCTGTGTTCTCGGTAAGGATCACACTAATTCTGTTGGGACAGGGACTGGTGCACTGCGTTGGAGAGAGGACACCCTTCTTGCCGTTCTCGACTGTTTTTTTTAATCTATGTTAGTATTTCATGCTTAATCATTGGCCATGCAAGAGCTGGATATAAACTTTCAACGTAGCTAGTGGTTGAAAGGAAAGGGGTTAAAAAAAAAGCAACATGTAGATAGAAATCAGGTGTTTTTAGAGAAAGCAGCTCCATGTCCTTTCTTGGGGCAGGATTTCTGTTGGAACCAACCTTAATGCACACTTCTGATTCTGTCACCTTCCCAAATGCCCTGCTATTGGCCAGGAGCCCTTGGTAGGTCTTAACCCATGTGAATCAGGTGCACAGCACATGGAATGGATTCAGCAGTGGCAGCAAAGGATGGGGCCGGTAGATGGAGGGTGGACTGGTCGAGGGGACATCATGGAGGCCAAATTGCTACCTGCTCCCCTTCTTGACTCTTCTCTCTGTGTCTTTTTCAGCTTCAAGAATTAAAATTTGATTTTAAAGCCATATAATGTCCACGCTGGAAGACCTGCATGTATTCTTTAAGGTCTGGGACATGTTATGGGTTATACAGAGAAAAGACCTGACATAACCGAATCTGCTTCATCTAACCTGGGTGAGCAGGGTTGTAGACTCACAGTGCCTACCGCAGATCGAGCACTCAGACACAGCCACTGGGTTCCCCGGGACCGTTCATGTGAGCTGTCATCGAAAGTAGCACATTTGAACGGGATGCCCAGGGAAGCCAGTGGCCTTAAATACTGACTGACTTCACAGCCAACCACGCAGAACATTGGGATGGGGATTAGATGGGGATTTCAGATTTTCTTAGGGCTGTGCTATAGACAAGATGGCGTCTTTCACACTGATTTCTGGAAATGCTTCCTAGGGTCTTAATTACAGGAAAAGCAGCAAAACCCTACCAAGTAACTATTATAGCTACCTAGTATATTTTGTCTTGAACTTGCCATCTGCAGTTAATCCACTTCTTACAACGTTGTCTCTGTGTGGCAACCTTTGTGATTGATCATGTACCCATCCCAGAGAACAAAAGGGCAAGACACAAATGCTACACACCACCAGGACATGGAGACCGTGGAGGGTCAGTGATTCTTAGGTGCTTTTCTAGTTTTAGGTCTACCCTGTGCTGATGCACCATTTTTAATGTATGGGCACAGTTAGGCTGATGTCAGTTACACCAGTAACCATGGAGACCAGAATTCCATAGATGCATAAGAGAGGGAAGGACAAACTGAGCTTGGGTATATGTTATAAAATAAATAAGTACAATTTTTTTTTTTTACAATATTATGGTTTAGCCAAATGAAATGGAGCTCAACATGCCAGGAAAGATTTTCAAATTTTTGTAAGAAATTACTTCATAAATGTAAAATTATGCTTTTTCATGCTATTGTTTTTCGGTTAATGTTAATCACTGTTGTCTGTGTCTCTATCGTTTATTTATTTCGAATTTTAGCAACTGTGAATGTAGAATCACTGTCCAACTTCAAAAGTTCTGAAAGAACACTGTACCGTCCAGGTAAATCAGTCACTAGCAATGATGGTATAGAAGAGGGATAGAAGAAGGTCTTAATTTGCTTCCAAGAAAAAGTATAACTCATGAGATCAGTGTTTAGAGATCAGTCACGAAGCTAAGCAGATCAATGTCTGCAATGCTTTTTCTCATCTCTCACGCTCATGCATCACGTGAGGAAAAGCATTTCCGGTCTCACCGGCAACTGGGCTCTGACGAAGATGCAGTGGAAATTCAAGTGCAGTTTTTTTCCCCCCTGCGTTCTACATATAATTTCAAGAAATGAGGAGTGTGAGTGAGGCCGTGAGAGTGAATGGCTGCGGATGTCCCAGGGTGCTGGCTTGCACGCACTCTCAGGCTGATTAACAGCTTGACCGGACAGCCCCGGGGCACCCACAGAGAGGCGCCCAGGCCACAGCTCTCTGGACAGGAGAAGTGGCTTCTTCAGCAAACACCCTTCGACCCATGGTCTTCGTCTGCGCCCATCAGGTCAACTGTTGTTTTACAGAATCTCAGCCATTGTCTTTCTCCTTGTGTCAGGAGCCTCTTGAAAGATTATATGAGGATAATTAAGTGGTGAATAAGGGTCAATGTGGACAAATAAATCAAACTGATAGTTTGAACACAGACTGATTGAGCAGAAACAAGGACTTCCGCCACGCCTGTTACCGTGGTGCCCGATGGTTACTGACTTTGTTAGCGTTACATCCAAAGGCAGCAAGTGGAAACGCTCGCTTTGTGTGGGATCAAAGCTGAGCAAAGAGACACGGGATTTAATTGTTCAGCTTTATTTTTGAAATAAAGACATGCAGTACCTCCATTTAGTTGACTTTAATGGAGCACAGAACCAAACTCATGCTTTAGCATGCTAATTGACTTAGAAAATGCTTCCCACTTGTAAAACAGAAATGTAAGAAATTCCAGAAGCACCATCAGACTTTGGGGAAAGTTTAGAGTACAGAAATATAAAAGAGAACTGAAGTCCTTGCTTCTGATTTGAGGAAGATAGCAGTAAAATGCAATAAACACACTATACTTTTATATGTATTTTAATTTTTCATACAAATCCTAGTGTTATATAAATCATGTTTACATAACAAAAAGCTGTGGAAATCAAAATTATTAGGTAGAAGGAGATATTTTGTTAGTTATAGAGGCAGCCTAGAAATCTTGAGAAGGAGAGAGAGGAAGAGAGAGAGAAAAGAAAGGGAGAGAAAGAAGGAGAAGGAGAGGGGGAAAGAGAGAGGGAAGGAGAGAGGGAGAGGGAGAGGGAGAGGGAGAGGGAGAGGGACGAGGAGAGGGACGAGGAGCCTTTCCTTGGACAGGCTGATGGTATTTGTTCTAAAGAGGAAAATATATCAGAAAAGAAATGCAAAGAGAAAAATGGTTAGTAAGAATAAGGAGGAGCTATTTTTTAAAATTTATTTATTATTATATCTAAGTATACACTGTAGCTGTCCTCAGACACATCATAAGAGGACATCAGATCTCATTAAGGATGGCTGTGAGCCACCGGTTGCTAGGATTTGAACTCGGCACCTTCAGAAGAGCAGTCAGTGCTCTTAACTGCTGAGCCATCTCTCCAGCCCCCCAGGAGGAGCTATTTTTAACAACAAGCATTTTGGGTGTTTTATTTATTTATTTATTTATTTATTTATAGAAATCGAAGATTCCCGAGGATCAGAATTTCACTTCACCATGTATATTTAATAATGTATGAATAAGCACATCAAGTAAACAATTGCTTCACCCTTTCCCCTCTGTCTTATCGCTTAGCCGTGATGTATCAGAAAGAGTGGCACACTGGATTCGGTACTATGCCACAGAGATATTTACACATAAGCATATTGTCCCTGCATTTGATTATTTAAGTGATTATTTGATAGTTGCTTATATAAGTAAAAGAAGCTGAGCTTGAAAGATGGATATACAGAAACACAGTCTGTTGTTAGCTTATCATGATATAACGGCCTCATCAGTAAATTAGTTTTATCATCTTATTTAGCAACCTTATTTGTTGCAAATCAAGATACAAGATATCAACTACTGTCTGCCCTTCAGAGTGTCTAATATCCTAAAGAAGTTGGCATTATGGTGGACTGTGATTGTAAATGGTAATTTATTAAAGACATCAATAATAATTGCTTGGAAGTATTTGTTAAATATCATCCTCATGTCTGGACATTTGTCTTCTTCTTCTTTTTTTTTTTTTTTAAATGAAGTGTAGGAATGAATGCCATGCTGGGCTAATGAAGGTAGCATTCTGTTATTAATGTCTGCATCATGTTAATATAAAAAAAGTATGAGGAATAAATTATGTGGGGGGAGGTGGCTTTTGGTTCCCCCCCCCATAAATAATTTAACATAAAGAATCCAAGAGAAGCTCGCCTATGGCTGCCTGGTCTGAGAAAGTGGGCTGAGAAAGGTGTAATGCCCTGCAGAGGAGAAGAAGGCAGGCTCACACCATATCCAATCAGCCTTTTTCTGAAAGGTCAGGACATTCTGTCTGGGTCCGTTTGTGTTTGTGATCGTGCCCTCTCGCTATTCACCGACACAATGTAACTGTCAGTCTCAACACGGGTTCCTGGATGCACTGGCTCCACAGCTCTCGGGGTAACATACAATATTTCACATCCACAAAACAATTCCGAGTCTGCGTGGGCAAACCATATGATGGCTACAGAGAGCAATATGGTCACACCCTACTGAGCACTCTTAAGGGGACTTCTGTAAGAAACGACACCGGGGGTGGGGGTGTGGTGGGGGGGGTGTGGGAGCCCCACTTTGCTCTTCTGTGCCTTGGTGGACTTCCCAGATAAGCATTTTAATGCCTCAGTTTTGGTCAGCAGAAGCCAAATGCAAATGTTTCCTCCTCTGCCGCGCTTCAGTGGGCGAAGACAGCTTTACTGCTATGAGGGGCGCTTGCAGCGTGGCTCTAGGAGGCTGATAGATATTAGAAATATTTAGCACATTAATGATGGTCTTGTTGGATTTCCCTGGTGTGTGCTTTGCTTTGCTATTCATTTCTCTTCCCAAACAAATCCAGACATAAGCTCAGATTTATAAGGGCAGAGGACGAACCCTGACTGTCGAGGGAGACAAGAGAGCCAGCGCCCTGTCATAATTTTCCACCGATGGGATCTGAACTGAGCTCTAGAGGATTAACGCATATGGTGCATTTTCTCCGAGTTTGGCCTCGAATGTTACTCTCTGACCAACTGATTGATTTAAGCTACAGTCCAGTCTGTCACTTCATTCAGAGTGGAATTAGATAAACTGTTTACATAAAATGGCAGTACAGAGGAGAAATAAGAAAGGGAAAAAACCTCCCACCCCAGCCCCCGCCCCAGGCACACAAGCCAATTTCCTGTCCTATATGTATTATTATTATTATTATTATTATTATTATTATTATTACCGGATTTCCAGCTGTATTCTTTCTTTATAATTGTTAATGGGAATTAAAATTTTATGAGTTTGTTTTCTAATCTTCCCCGAATTTTTCCAATAGCAAATACAGTCTTAATGTATTTCCAAAGAATTCATATTCCCTAGCTATAGCTCACATCCCTCTCAATGCTTCATCCACCGATCCTGAATATTTCAAGTTAAATGTCCAAGTTAGTTAATGATTCATCTCATTGTGCTGAGTGTGAGCTGTGCTTTAACACTTTATTTCCAGTATTACCTTAAGCCCTCTCTACTGGCTGCCTATGCTTACATGCCTACCCACATCAATAACATGACGACTGTGTCTCTCTCTCTGGTAGACAGCCATCTATGATGGTGGAGGAGCCTGTTAAACTTACAAACCGCAAATGATCTCTCTTTGGCTCGGGATCACACTTCTACATTTTTCCTCATGTGGTACTCTGTATCTTAGGCTATAGGAATTTATCATAAAAATTTAATTTCAACACATCAAGAAAGACAATCTTGTTGTAAACTAACTTAAGCTACCACATAGCCTAATTTCCCTAATCTGTCTCATGTTCTAAAACTTCACTGGATGCTGCACCATAGTAGATACAGCTATCGCCGTCAATATTGACGTATGTCCTAGTCTCAACCAATCTAAGGGTTTGCATGAATTGTGTAGGCATATATCTTTCACAGCCTACCTTAATAAAGGTTCAACCTCCCCTCCAGTCCATCACCCATCAGAGGTAGTGGAAGTGAAAGGTTATTAGGATGGGGGGGGGGGAGTAGACCTGCGTAGAAATAGTTCTTTATGGTGATTCCAATCTTGGATGTCCTAAGTCCAGTCCACTAGCAAAAAAATGAGAACACACGACAGCAGCTGTAGTTCCGTCTGCTCGGCAGACATCAGACACGAGTCAGCAAGGGCAGTTCAATCTAGAAGAAAGAGGCTCACCAATAGGCCGGATTTCACGGAAGTGGCAATCCATACAAAGAACCAATCCGTGCAAAGGCTTGAGAGAAGGAGCTAGGTAAGCCAGTGCTTGAGCTCCTCCTGTCTGTGGGGTCGCATTTGCATTGTTTCTAAACATCACATATCCTTTCACGTGCTTGCTATAGCAAAACATTCTTTCACCTGTCTGCCCAGAAAAACATCATTATCACCTAACTGACTTTCCAGAGAAACAGAAATGTCTACCTTATGTATGTGTGAGTGCATGCATGTACATACATGTTCATGTGTACACTTGTGTGGAGGTCAAAGGTTGATGCTAGATACCGCCCTTAATGTTTTTCTACACTATTATTTTGAGAAAGGGCCCACAAACTTGTTAATTTGACTAGACTGGCTGACCTGCAAGTTCCAGGGATAGCTCCTTCTGCTTCTGCATCTCCAGCACTGGCTTACAGATGTGCATCTCCAAGGCTTCTTGAATGTTTGGTCATGGGAATGGAACTAGGTCTTTGTACTTTACCAATTGAACCATCTTCTTAGCTTGAAATCTAAATTTTTTATTGAAATGGACAACTCTCAGTGGTTAACAAAGAATATGAAAAGAGATGTTAGAAAAATGAGGTCCACAGTTCATTCCTGAGGCTGCTAACAGTCGTTGTTGACAGCAACAAACGGACTTCCCTGAAACAGTGTTCCTTGTGGGGTTGTTACATCCTCACGCAGCACAGGGCTTCAAACCCTACCCATCTTTAGAGGTTGTCTCAGAGTACAAGTAAAAGATGGGAGGCCATAGTGGAGATGATGGAGACCCTGCCGCCTGTCCCAGAAGAATACACACTGTTGTTGGTGGACAAGACAGTCTGATACGTTTGAAAGTTTTCCATTTCCCCCAGTGGAAGCTACGGGTTTCTCACAGTGGCATCCCGTGTCTGGGAGCCACTGTACTGGCTAGCTTTGTGTCAACTTGACACAGCTGGAGTTATCACAGAGAAAGGAGCTTCAGTTGTGGAAATGCCCCCATGAGATCCAGCTGTGGGGCATTTTCTCAATTAGTGATCAAGGAGGAGAGGCCCCTTGTGGGTGGGACCATCTCTGGGCTGGTAGTCTTGGGTTCTATAAGAGAGCAAGCCAGGGGAAGCAAGCCAGTAAAGAACATCCCTCCATGGCTTCTGCATCAGCTCCTGCTTTCTGACCTGCTTGAGTTCCAGTCCTGCATCCTTTGGTGATCAAAAGCAGTATGGAAATGTAAGCCAAATAAACCCTTTCCTCCACAACTTGCTTCTTGGTCATGATGTTTGTGTAGGAATAGAAACCCTGACTATGACAGCCACTTTCTTCTGTATGGTGCTACCATGCCATGTGGGGTCTGTTTCACTCTTCTTAGTTTTTTTAAATATGGTTCTATTATTAGATCTAGGACAGACTGTAAGTTATATGACAAATTGCACTTTATTTTAATGCTGTCTTTTGCTCCCGACTTAAGGAGATCACATGCCTTTTCCAGGAGATAATATGGAAGTTGGGCTACTTAATGCCTTCTTAAAGATGTGATAGATTGATGTTAGGCGAAAGCCTGGGAATCAAAGCTCAGCTTTCAGGCAGGATGCCCCTGTGCTCTGTTACTGAGCTACATACCGAGCTGAGCTTCTTGGAGAACTTCATCTGCAGCTTCTTGTTTAAGGCTCATGCATGTAACCGTGAACTCTGAGAATCATGCTAGTGGAATTCAGGACATGCTACAACATAATATAGCATCTTGCATATCTGAGCCAACAGCCAAGTCACGGAGATGATGAAAGCCATCCTTCTGGGAAAACCATCAGGCCTCATTCACAGTAGTTCTTAGATGTTGAGGAAATGAGTCAAGGAGCCAGAAGGAACCTGAGCAGATAGGATCTTTCAGCTCCTTAGGTTTTCTTCCTTATTCTCTAATCGCATTCTCCTGTGACTGGTCGGTCTTCATTACAGCAGCATTGAAAATGGTGACCTGCTTCGTTAGGCTTCTCATTACGAAGGTTCCCACACCACACCAAACTTATATTGAGCAAACTTGTGTGGTTTTGTTTTTCTTGTTTATCTGTGTTGTTGTTGTTGTTGTTGTTATAGTGGACTTCATCATAGTGATGTGTGAGGAAAAATAAACATTTTTATTCCCTACATCCTAATGATATAGATTTATATTAAATCCCAGTATTGCTCTTCTAGTGTACCCTGAGCGTAGGACTTAGCAGCCAGACTCTATAATTCCTGGTACTTCTTGTGGGTGGATGGAAGCAGATGTCCATAGGCAAAATGTATAGGATATCATGTGATGGGCACTATCTCTCCACCTGTGGATTAAGCATCGGACTGTATCGTCTACACCTTCTTTCCTTCTTCTACTGGCTGAATTTAAACATGCTCACTGAGCTTCAACCATCATGACTATATTACCAGGATGGAGAAGCAGTATGTAAAGATCTTGAGTGTCAGTCTTGATTATAACAGACAGTTGAACAGACCACTGACTACGAGAAGGCGGAAGCACTCCCTCGGGAATTTCCGTAGGCTATGGTGATCTGCACTTGTGACGGGAATTTCTGTAGGCTATGGTGATCTGCACTTTTGTGACCAGGCTTTCAGAGCAAATAATTAACTTGCAGAGCCAGCCTCCTAGCCAAAATGCATCCCTTTAAAGACAATTACAAAGCGACATCGAAGGCCCCGGTAGGAACAGTTCCTGGCTGACCCGCGTGACTCTTTTCCTCCTTATTATCAGCTGAAGGCTGATAGCAGTGACTTAGGGATAACCCAGTCCTACAGAACATCAAAATTAATGGGCATTAACGATGACTTACAATGTATTTTCATATAGTTTTAATAATGTATTTTTAATTTTAGTTTGTTATTTTTGGCAAAAAATGTTACTTATGTTATTTATTAGGAGTTTATCAAGTGAAAAATTAGCAGACTTAGTTGTTGTTGGCAAATAGCATTTTTGTCTGGTAACTAGTTAAAGGGATGCCTTATGAGATAGATAGATAGATGATAGATAGATAGATAGATAGATAGATAGATAGATAGATAGATAGATATTTTTTTCTGGCCGGAACACAGTGGTATCAAGTCATTTTGGAGTTAAGAGTTATGAACCAGTCCTTTTAGACGCAATTTTACTTCTTCTTGTCATTATGTTTTTGATCTCAACATACATGAATTTCAGATGCCACAAGTAATCACAGAACAGTCAAACAAGCATGCATCACTGCTGACACCAAGACTTTAGATCTAATCTATAGTATCAAAGTGAGTGGAGGTCCCTTGACTAGAGTTGTGACTGCAAGCAGCTACCTCATTACCTACCCGCAGGATGATGTCTTACTTATCTCCTTCCCCTGAACTTGCGATACTGATGATACTCAATGTCCAAATCGTGTCCAGTGTCGAAGAGTTCTGACAAACGAGATGCGGTGAGCAGAGGCTGGGTTCACCGTTACTTCACCTGGCTGCTTGTGCTTCAAGGCAAGTGTCAGTCTAGGCAGTGGAAGGAGTCCAGATCCTGTGTCCCAGCTCAAATGGCCTCCCACCATCAAGCCTGTTTCCTAAGGTAAATCATGTAAAACGAGTCATATTCTGGATGTTTGCAGTCACAATTCCTGTCAGGGACCTCCACTTGTTCTTTCTTTCTTTCTTTCTTTCTTTCTTTCTTTCTTTCTTTCTTTCTTTCTTTCTTTCTTTCTTTCTTTCTTTCTTTCATTAGGTATTTTCTTAATTTACATTTCAAATGTTGTCCCCTTTCCTAGTTTCCCCTCTGAAAATCCTCTCCCCCCTCCCCCTGCTCCCCAACCCACTGACTCCCACTTCCAGGACCTGGTATTCCCTTATACTGGGGAATAGAACATTCACAGGACCAAGGGCCTCTCCTCCCATTGATGACCAACTAGGCCATCCTCAGCTACATATGCAGCTAGAGCCATGAGTCTCTCCTTGTGTTTTTTTTTTTTGATTGGTGGTTTAGTCCCAGGGAGCTCTGAGGGTACTGGTTAGTTCATATTGTTGTTCCTCCTATGGGGCTGCAACCCCCTTCGGCTCCTTGGGTATTTTCTCTAGCTCCTTCATTGGGAATCCTGTGCTCTCTCTAATGGATGACTGTGTGCATTCATTTCTGTATTTGCCAGGCACTTGCAGAGCCTCGCAGGAGACAGCTGTATCAGGCTCCTGTCAGCAAGTTCTTGTTGGCATTTGCCATAGTATCTGGGTTTGGTGGTTGTTTTTGGGATGGATCCCTAAGTGGGGCAGTTTCTGGATGGTCGTTTCTTCAGTCTCTGCTCTGAACTTTGTCACTGTAACTCCTCCCATGGGTATTTTGTTCCCCCTTCTAAGAAGGATCAAAGTATTCACACTTTGGTCTTCCTTCTTCTTGAGTTTTATGTGTTTTGCAAATTGTATCTTGGGTACTCTGAGCTTCTGGGCTAATATCCACTTATCGGTGAGTGCATATCATGTGTGTTCTTTTGTGATTCAGTTACCTCACTTAGGATGATATCCTCCAGATCCATCCATTTGTCTAAGAATTTCAGAAATTCAATGTTTTTAATAGCAGTGTAGTACTCCATTGTGTATCCATTTTCTGTATCCATTCCTCTGTTGAGGGACATCTGGGTTCTTTCCAGCTTCTGGCTATTATAAATAAGGCTGCTATGAACATAGTGGAGCATGTGTCCTTATTACAAGTTGGAGCATCTTCTGGGTATATCAGGAGTGGTATTGCTGGATCTCCCAGTAGTACTATGTCTAATTTTCTGAGGAACCGTCAAACTGATTTCCAGAGTGCTTGTACCAGCTTGCAATCCTACCAGCAATGGAGGAGTGTTCCTCTTTCTCCACATTCTCGCCAGCATCTGCTGTCACCTGAGTTTTTGATCTTAGTCATTCTGACTGGTGTGAGGTGGAATCTTAGGGTTGCTTTGATTTGCATTTCCCTGATGATTAAGGATGTTGAACATTTTTTAGGTGTTTCTCAACCATTCGGTATTCCTCAGATGAGAGTTCTTTGTTTAGCTCTGTACCCCATTTTTTAATATGGTTATTTGGTTTTCTGGAGTCCAACTTCTTGAGTTCTTTATATATATTGGACATTACCCCCATTTGGATTTAGGATTGGTAAAAATCTTTTACCAATCTGTTGGTTGGCATTTTGTCTCCTCCACTCATTCTAGTATGAGCTGATGAAGTTTCTATAGACTTTCAGCAAAGCCAATACAAAGTGTGCCTTTTTACCGGCTCAGAATTTTTTGGTAACCAGACGACTGACTGGAGGACTCTTGGTGTTTTGATGGGTTTTCAGTATGGGAAGCAGAGGTAGAGAAAACACATCTCTTATGTTTTGGGGGTTTTGTTGTTGTTTTTGAAACAGGATTTCATGTATCCCCAAGTCTGCTTACTTTCTTCCATGAAAACACTGAGGATTTGTGTGTGTGTGTGTGTGTGTGTGTGTGTGTGTGTGTGTGTGCGCGCGCGCGTGCGTGTGTATCCATCCAACTCTGTCTTCTGTAAGATGTGGGTGTCCACAGAGGCCAAAAAGTGAATCAGGTCTCCTGCACCTGGACTTCCAGGCATTTGTGAGCTGTCCAACAGGGGTGATGGACAATGAACTTGGGTCCTTTGGAAGAGCAACAAGTGTCCTTAATGGCTGAACCATCTTTCCAGCCCCAGAAACCTCTCTTTGTACTTTGTTCATACACTCTGCTCTTCTGTTTTTTCTCTTTGCTTTGAAAATCTTTCCAAACTGCTTTTCAGTTTCCAGCTTGCTTCTTCTTTTATAATGTTCTCCTCAGTGCCATACCTACTGGCATGTAGAGTTCCTGGGTGTGACCAGAACTTATTCTCTTTGTTATTCATTTGAAATCAAATATTCTCAATTCCTATGAAAATACTGGAGTGTGTCTGAACAGCTCTGGCCTGGGTGTCAGCAGGAAGCCATACACTTGCTCTAACCTGTGTATCCTTGTCTGCAAAGCCGAGGTAATAATACTCAAGGGGGCAACCTTGACTACCAAATAAATATTAAAATCTTTACATGAAATAAGGACTGCACTTGGGTAGAAGTTATTATTATTACATGTGTTTCATTTAAAATACCCAGATCAGTGCTTAGAATGTAATGTCAATACAGACAACATGTATGGGTCAACACAGATTCTTAAAATCTGAGTTCTGAACATGGTTCTACCATATTCATCACTCTAGTCTGGTGTTTGAATTTTGCTCATTTTATTGTAAAATTAAAGGGTTTGTCTAGAGTCTAGAGCAATGGCTCTCAATCCTGACTGCACAATGGAAGACTAAAGGAACATCAAAGACTAGACTCACAAATATTAGTTGTAAATTTTAATGGTATTTTCTGTGACGTTCCCAAACGTGCATACATCATACTTTCTGTTCATCTACACTTCTCTTGCCCTGCCCGGTCCTTCTTTTCTAACTTTCAGGCACCTTTAAAAAACGTACATGCCTGAGGCCTGCCTTAAATCAATCCTGATTTTCTTATAATTCATATTCTAAGAAAATGAATATTTAATGGCTGTTAGACTTTTTGTTTTGTTTTTGTTTTTAATTCTGAAATAACTTCAAACCTATGGGATGGTTGAGTATATAGAACTTAAGTTTCTTCCTGAACCATTTAGAGTAAATTACTCACCTACTGAGCTAGTACTTTTCAATAGGGTAGTTTGAATTTCCTACAAACAAGGGCATTCTTGTCTACCATATCTGTCTGTCTCTCTCTCTCTCTCTCTCTCTCTCTCTCTCTCTCTCTCTCTCTCTCTCTACCTATCTATCTACCTATCTATATATCATCTGTCTATCTATCTATCTGTCTATCTATCTGTCTGTCTGTCTGTCTGTCTGTCTATCTATCTATCATCTATCTATCTATAGATATAAATAAAATCAGCAGTAAGTAGGAATCTATCTATCTATCTTCTATAATCTATCTTCTATCATCTATTCATCTATCTATCATCTATTTATCATCTATCATATATTTATCTATCTATCCATCCATATCTATTTCTATCTATGTATCTATCTATGTATCTATCTATCATCTGTCTGTCTGTCTGTCTGTCTGTCTATCTCTCTATCTATCTATCTATCTATCTATCTATCTATCTATCTATCTATCTTCTATAATCTATTTATCATCTATCATCTATCTATCTATCTATCTATCTATCTATCTATCTATCTATCTATCTATCTATTTATCTATCTATCATCTATGTATCTAACTATCCATCCAGATCTATTTCTATCTATCTATGTATCTATCTATATATCTATCTGTGTATCTATCTATGTATCTAT
Organism: Mus pahari; assembly: GCF_900095145.1. NCBI lineage: Eukaryota > Metazoa > Chordata > Mammalia > Rodentia > Muridae > Mus > Mus pahari. The sequence continues at coordinate 43,062,957 of NC_034610.1, read as the reverse complement.
ATATCTATGTATCTATGTATCTATCTATGTATCTATCTATGTATCTATCTATCTATCTATCTATCTATCTATCTATCTATCCATCCATCCATCCATCTGTGTGAATAGATATCAAAAGCAGATGATAACATGAATAAACTCAATATTCTCTCATCCCATGTTAGGAACAGTGGAGTGGAAGCTTCTTGACAAGATGGGAAAGTTGTGCATTAAGCAATCGGTGGCGAGCACATGCTGAGCCAGACAGTGTGATGCTTGAACACCTAGCTATGAACTCCCAGATATGGTGTCATCGGTTCCAAATGAGAGGAGGTAACTTGTATAAGTGGAGCTATGTGTAGGAATGTTTCTACTACGTGCATTACACTTAGCTTCAATGTTCATTTACCTAGAAGACTATATTTCTATCCAGAGGTTTCATTTTATTTCATTCACAATACAAGCACAATCTATAAGCTATACAGGTATATAGGTTAACCAAAGAGGGTTATTTTTTTATTAAGACATAACTACATATTATATTTGAGATATTGAACTGCCAATGAAAAATTTAATTGTGACTGAAGGGTAAAAGAAATATGGTGTTGTCTCTTACAAAATTATTTGGTTTTAGGAAGAGTCTCATTACATGACTCAGACATACATCCTGAATATTGAATGTGAAACTGGCTTAAAGAGGTTCCAAGCTTTGGCCATTGACCATTCATCCTAGCTCAATGTCTGGCTTGGTAGCCACAGCTCTCTTATGCCTAGGACTTATAAAAATCAAATCAAATCAAATCAAATCAAATCAAATCAAATCAAATCAAATCAAATCAAATCAAATTCAGGCAGCACAATGCAGCAGGAGGAAAACAGAGACCTTTGAATCACCATGACATCCACAGACCTGCCCTCCATTGCATGGCACAGGAAGACCATAGTCATCTGCTTGCCACCATGCTATTCAGCACTGATAGAAGGTGTCTCCCAGGGACCCACCAAGCCACTTGGCCAGCCTGCAGCAGGCGCTACCACAATGTGTGAGTATGTGGTGGTCAGATGAGAGAGAAAGAGAAGCAGGGCAGCTTGATCACTATGAAGAGAGAGAGAGAACCAGAGACTTGAGAGTGTAGAGCAGTAGACCTGCCTGAGCTGCCACAGGGTCATATCTGAGTCTATGGCTACACAGTAGTAGGGGTCAGTGTCTGTGTCCATGGCTCATTACCACTAGACATCATGAGGATTTCTCTGGTCAGGGCAGTCATGGGAGAACATGTGGATGTCCAGGGACTATACATAACTGCTCCTGCCCACCACTGCATGTGCTGGATGTGTGAGAGATGAGAGAACTGGCCCCATCTCTCACTGGAGGCAGCCCTTGGAGAGTGGCCTGGGCCTCACCCAGGCAGCACAATGGAGCTAATCCTGGTGGCAGAGGTGCAGGAGAGCCAGCCCTGAGATCTTTAGTGTGGGAGAGCTGGCCTCTCATAGGCTGTAGCACTTGGGGTACTGGGCTTGAATCCTGACTAGGCAGCACAGTGGAGCTGGCTCTGGAGGTGTGGGTGAGGGGTGAGCCAGCCCTTAGAGGACGAGCATTATAGAGTTGTCCCTGCCTCCTGCCTTTGGAGGCATTGGGTGGCCTAGTCAGAGCAGTGTTAGAGAGCTCACCCTAGTGATGCAGATAACAGGGAGCAAGCAGGTTGGTCCCAGGTCCAGTTCCAGGGCTGTGAATTGGTCCACCCCAAATTCTGTATTATCTGAGAATGGTTGGGATGTGTGGAAGTGCCATGCCTGCTGATCTGGGGCTGCAGGATCTCCATGACACAGGGCAACAACAAGATAACTGGGAGGAGTCCCAGTGAAGATCCAGTATTGATGGTGTCATAGAAACCAGAGATCTTGATCACTGAGACCAGTAATCTATGATTTGTGTTGTTGTTGTTGTTGTTGTTGTTGTGTGTGTGTGTGTGTGTGTGTGTGTGTGTGTGTGTGTTTTATTTTGGGGGATAGGTGGCAAGGACAAAGGGCAGATATGAGAGGATGAAGAGATGAGAGGGAATGGGGCACATGATATGAAACTCTCAAAGAACCAATAAAATGTTTTTTTAAAAATCCTCAGCAGGTTGTATTTATATATTTGTGTGTATATTACATATATATATATACATATACATACATACATACATACATACATACATACATGTAACAATAATAAAGAGCCTATTGGCTTGAGAAGTAGAGCCCATGGGAAATGCTGAAGGAGGGTGCCTGGGATGTTTCCCAGTGACATAAAATTTTATTTATTAAAAAAGAACTTGTATATTTAGATACTTCTAGCCATGCATTCAAACCAAGGCTGCTCTGCAAAAATAAGACAATATTCTCTTTGAGACTCAAAATAAATGACACAATTTCTGCCAGATTTTTAAATATCCTAGGGATTATCATTCGAGAGTTTTTCCAACCCATTGAAAATGGAGGATGCAAAGAAAATAGTTCTGTTTACAATAAATTCTCTTTGGTATAAAGCCAGTTAAACAGAGAACACTGCGTCACGCGTGAGAGTCTTCCCTTGGGTACATCTATAACTGACTGCCGAGTATCATCCACAGAATCTAACAGATGCCCAGCAGAGGAGTTCCAGGCCCTCACCTCCCTCTAGTCTCTTGTGTTAATGAGGACTCTTGATGCAGTTTAAGGCACACTAGTGAGCAACCCTAAATCAGAGCTTGTCCTGTGGAAGAAAAGTTTACAATGGGTATCAAGGCCAGTTGGTTAGAATTCCAGATGTGGGCCTGCACCCTGCCCCTGACCAGCATCCATTTCTGCGCTCCACAGCTGGTTCATGTAAATGTGCCATATTGCTGCCCATCTGCTCAGAGAGTGCACAGTGGCACATCTCCCTCTGACAGTGGACCATTTTATTGAATGCCATAAATATTGAAATTCATAGGCATGAAGCAGCAGATTTTTAATGTTACTTAGAGAGACATTTGAGCCACAACCTTTGGCAGAAGCACATAGCGAGAGTGTCTCAGTACACTGTGCACCATTTGGTTCAGACTCATGAACAACTTTTCCAGGAATTTCATGGCTCTCCAATCCCAGGTAAAATGGAGTACGGACCCTGAGGGATGGTATTCAGTGTGAATGTCACCCTGCACACAATGTGCATTCGAGGTATGGACTTCCCAGCCCGGAGCTGTGTTAAACCATATGTTAATGTTTTTATACTCAGAAAAAATTAGACTAGGGACCAATAAAGTTTCAAAACTACAAATAATCAGCTAACCATTGTGAAACATGAAGCATTCCTTTAGCTGATTTTTTTTTTCAAAAGACTCTGTAGTTCTCATTTTTTAAACTGCAGGGTTGTATTTTGTTATAGGAGACTAGCTTATCCATATTTTATAAGCTAATATGCACGGATTTTGTACCGGAGAGTAAACATCCCCATTAATTTGAAATGAGTGGCGTGTGTTCTGGCTAAGAAGTGAAAGGATTGCTTTGTGGGGCTATTCCTTGTTGAGCAAATAACCCTAAGCAAACTCTGAGACCACAACAGAAGCCAGTCAGGCTCAGGGATGAGAAGTCTGCAGGTAACCTGAGCAGTTTGGGGTTTTCGGTGTGATATTCTTTGTCCTTAATGAACTCTGAGGCAACGCTCTTCAGAACAACAACAACAAAAAAAAAACGACCCAAAGGCCAAAACATGATTTGACTTTGTGTCAGTGCTTTGAAAATGCTGAAGCCAGAATCACCTCCCTAGCAGTTGTCCTGGTTAATAGCAGAGGCTGGCTGCCTACTTAGCTGGGTGGGAAGTTAGGGAAGTGCAAGAGGATGCTCCCAAATTGGTGTTTGTTGTCACTGGAGCTGTTAACAAAAATCTGATGTGGAAACTATTAAGGGGGAAAAAAGACACTCTTCTTGCCTAATTGATGTAAAGAACTGAAAATGTTAGAAATCCAAACTGAATTCCAATTACTCTCCTGGCACGTACATCTCTCAAGATTGTGAGTGTTTTCAGCTTTACTTCATTATCATTTTTTTTTCAGTTGCTGGGTGGGGATGTGAGGGGGTGGGGACGTCTTTGCTATTTTTCTTTTAAATAACAAGTTGCGTGTTTATTAGTGCAGTTAGAACATTCCAACAATCAACTGTGTCATTGCTCAAACATTTCCCCGAGTCCCCAGTCAACACAGTTATGTAAGGTGGCAGGTTAATAAATGCGACACACTGAAATCATTTGTACCAGATTATCGTTCCTTCCAAACTCTGACAGATGCTAAGTCCAGCTGGTAAAAAAGTTTATAGGCGAGTTGGATCTGGGGTCTTCACACACTCCACAATGTTGGCTACCAATGCTTGTTTTAATGAGTCACGGATTGCCTGTTTATCTTCTGCTCCCTGCTGTTTCTGCATTTTCTCTTCCAGAACAATCCCAGAAACACATGCTGCTACAGACGCTGGAGAAATGTGTGTAGACATTTGAGCCAAATTATTATAAAGAACTCTTTCTTCTCCGATATTATAAAAAGGGGGGCGAGAATTGCACGTTGGTAGCAAATCGTTATCTCAGATGTTCACTGTGACATGCTCAATATGGCCTACCAGAAGAAGTTGGAGACATTTGAAACCTTAACAACTACATGAAATGACACTGTAATTGGCGGGTTTTGTTGTTCATGTTCTGGCTCGGCTAAAACTGCTCTAAACACTTTGTTTAATGATGTTACATTATGACAACACATGGCTTCTATACAGCAAGTCATCATGTTTAACATGCAACTACACAGGAAAAGTCACAACGGCCAAGGAAGCAGGACCAGGAACCACTCTTAGATGGTCCCTCATCATTTCAATAGTGGTGTAAACATTGCCTCGGAAAACATCCTGTCTCCGCGAATGCTCCCCAAATATTTCCTAGAAGCTCCGATCCTCTGGTTTAAGATGACTTCTTTGGGAGAGCTGTCGTTTTCACCGTGTGGGGAGAGAAGACAGGGCTGCCAGCACCGGGATTTTAGTATTTAACTGAGCCTTGATGAGGAGAAAAGGAAATAGACAAAAATCAAAAATTATGCCTCAATCAGACTAAAATTCAAAAACATTTTTACCGTGGTGAGGAAACACATATTCTCTTTCAAAGGTTTGTTAGAAGTATATTTCTTTGTCTTACAAATTTTTGATTCAGTTTATGAATAGTTAACATTTTCTATCTTATATAAATGTACAATGATAATGATGGTCAGCTCCTATCTTACACACACACACACACACACACACACACACATGCATGCATGCACACAATGTATATGTTATGTATATTAAAAACTCGGTGGGAGAGTTGTTAAAGATCATGAGGAGGCTTGGAAATATCATGGCAGAATACCAGTGATGAAAGAACTTTTATTGAGATAAATTTAAGAAAAGCGGGTATAATAAATTTAAGAAAAGCGGGTTGGAAGGAGTATAAATTCTTTTTGAGTGTTTGGGACATTCACCGAAAGAGCCCGAACCTGACTGCCTGAGCTGAGAGTTCTTGGCCACTGTGGGAAGCAGTCTTACACCAGGGCCCATACAGGGAGCAATGTGTGCATTCAGTGGCTGTGTTGTTGTTGTTGTTGCTTGTTTTTTTTTTTTTTTTAATGCACATGCTATTGAGAAGGAAAACTATTGGCGGGATAGGGGAGGAGTCGGGGTGGGGTTGGATGGGGGAGGGATTTCATCAAAATACATCACACGCATGTGTGAGTGAGTCCCCAAGCAGTTAGAACAAGTTAATTCTCTGTTCAAAAGACATCAGGAAACCGTATCACAAGATCCAGTAAGAAATAACTCGGAGGAGATGGCAGGGGAAGTCTAGACAGTGTGAGTTTTAAATGCTTTGTAACATGCTTGTACCTGCTCACGGTTTGAGAGAATTATAAGGGACATTCTTTTTTTTCTTTACATACCATCATGCTTTACAGAGGAACCGGCCATTTGTATTATTCCAAAGAGAATTCCTTTTTTCAAATAGGCTGGCATTTTCTTTTATTGGAAGCAATCAAGGATTCAGCACAATGTACTTTTGCTCCTTTAGATGCCAAATTATTGTTAAGACATACTTGAGGGAAGGGGGATTTGGGACCTGTAGGTACAAGATAGAAACTCTCATTTAGACAATAGGCTCAGGAGATCTGTTGTATGGTATTGCCTGGTAGTGACAATGCACTGTCTGAGACTAGACTTTAAAAAAAAAAAAGATAATATTTTTTATTTTGTGTATTATTTGATTTTGTAATTTTAAACTGTTTGGTCATCTTTTTATTTTATTTTTATGTGAATGTTTTGCCTGTTTGTATGTCTGTGCATCACATGTGTGCCTGGTACCTGCAGAGGCCGTTGGTTGGAAGAACTGGAATTTCAGACAGCTGCGAGCCACAATATAGGTCCTGGTAACTGAACCTGGGTCCTCTGGAAGAGTAGCAATTGCTCATAACTTCTGAGCCATCTCTCTAGCCCCTAAGAGAATAGATTTTAGCAATTCTCATAAAATAAAATACATTTGAGACTATGTTAATTAGCTTGATTTAATAACTCCACAGTGTATTTCAAAGCATAACATTGTTCTCTCTCTCTCTCTCTCTCTCTCTCTCTCTGTCTGTGTGTGTGTATGTGTGTGTGTGTTTGTCAATTATAAAACAATAGCTCATTTGCTTACAATGTGATCTGAAATATTCTCTGTCTATCAGGAAAGTTCTATTGATCTTTCCAACCTGATTTTTCCGGGTTAAGGGAAAGGATCTCCCATGCCCCCATTCGGTTGCAGAAGTAGGTGCCTGGCTGTTCTTTGCTGGCTCCCACACACTGCAGACCACACTTTGCTGTACTTTGCTGCGTCCCTGAGGGCTGAGCTTACAGGCTTGTCTCCCGGGCTTCCTGCTGAGTGGCATCAGGACTATGCCTCTGGGTTCAGTCTCATAGGAAGAGCAGCAGGAGATTGGCCTTTGGAAGGTGAAAATTGGGGATCCCCCTTGATTCTCTTCCAGTTTTGATGCCTCTGCCTTAGCCAGGTGCCTCTTAACCACAGGTTGACACTGTCCTAGCTCCCCACAGCCTCTGATTTTCTTCTTTGCATTCTCTTAGCTACAGGGATGGAGACAGCTTCCTGAAATTGCCACATGCATCCACTGTTTGCTCTCTGTGCTGTGCCCACATTTTGGACAATTTCTTAATTTCATATCCTTTATCGGAGCCACCGCTGCTAACCGTCATGGACTTTGCCAGCTTTAGTGTTGTCCCCACATTGGCCTTGCTGTGGCACCCTATGATGCCTGGTCCTTGTTTGCTATCCTCACCCGTGACTGAAACCTGGTGAGCTCAGAGGTTGTTCTTTTCAACTGACTCAGAGCCTGAAGACTCTCTCTGGGTGATAAGAAATGTCTGGGGTCTTGGCACCCCTTCAGCACCCCACTTCCTTAGATCTGGCTGAGGAGTATCCTTGGCCTGTAGCAGTCACTCCAAACCTACTTGAACCTACAGAGCTCAGTCACCTGTGCCTTAAGAATTCTACCCCATTTGTCACCTGATTCTACAGCATCTGCCTCAAGAAAAGAGGTTGGGGTTCACATGTTTCCCCATTGACTCCTATTTCCTGTACCGTAAACTTCCCAGGTAGGTTTTTAAAATATAGGTTCATTTACAATTTTTATTATATATTTTATTAATTCAAAAGATACATTTGGGCATATGCTTTTATTTTATATTCTATGAATTCTGACAAATATACAACAATGTGGGTGTACAGGTATAGTTCCATTTGGAAAGAAAATGCAATTTGCTGTGCCCAATACACTCCTCCCCTTTGTCCTTTTCCCTGTTCTCTTTCCCCGACTTCCTGAAAACCATTGGTCTTTTTACTGCTACAACATATCCCCTTTTTCTCCAGAATGTCACATGGCTGGAATTTCAGGATATGTGGTCTATCCGAGCCAGCTTTTGTTCAGTAATCATCATGTGTTCAAAGTCTGTCTGTGTCTGCTTCTGCTTCGCTAGCTCATGTGTTTTTATGGCTGAGTAACATTTCATTGAGCTGACATATCACAGTTTATCTTGGTTTTGTCAGTTATCAAAAGCAATGTCCCTAAAACCTGCACACCTGGCTTATAGCATAGTAAAACTCATGAGAATGAAGAAAAACCAGATAGATTTTTGGCTTGCTTCTTACAACTTTCAAATATCAATAATATGGGAAAGTTTGATATTAATTGTATGGTAAATATTGAAATGTAGGAAAGTTGAATATGGATGAACTCATCTACACTTTACTGACATTAGATTTAAAGGACTTTTGTGTTCCTGGGAAACAAGCATTCTTAGAACCTTCAACACCTTCCCAATATCCTTTCCACAGGAAAAACTTTTTTAATTAGATATTTTCTTGATTTACATTTCAAATGTTTTCCCCTCACCTAGTTTCCCCTCTGGAAATCCCCTATCCCCTTCCCCCCCCCTCCCCCTGCTCCCAACCCACTCACTCCCGCTCCCTGGCCCTGTCATTCCCCTATTCAGGGGCATAGAACATTCACAGGACCAAAGGCCTCTCCTTCCATTGATGACCAACTAGGCCATCCTCAGCTACATATGCAACTAGAGCCATGAGTCTCTCCATGTGGTTACTTTGATTGGTGGTTTAGTCCCAGGTTGCTCTGGGGGTATTGGTTAGTTCATATTGTTGTTCCTCCTATGGGGCTGCAAACCCCTTCAGCTCCTTGGGTACTTTCTCTATTTCCTTCATAGGGGACCCTGTGCTCTGTTCAATGGATGTCTGTGAGCATCCACTTCTGTATTTGCCAGGCACTGGCTAAGCCTCTCAGGAGACAGCTATATCAGGCTCCTGTCAGCAAGCTCTTGTTGGCATCTGCTATAGTATCTGGGTTTGGTGGTTGTTTATGGGATGGATCCCCAGGTGGAGCAGGCTCTGGATGGTCCTTCCTTCAGTCTCTGCTCTGAACTTTGTCACTGTAACTCCTTCCATGGGTATTTTGTTCCCCCTTCTAAGAAGGATCAAAGTATCCACACTTTGGTCTTCCTTCTTCTTGAGTTTCATGTGTTTTACAAATTGTATCTTGGGTATTCTGAGCTTCTGGGCTAAGAATCCACTTACCAGTGAGTGCATATCATGTGTGTCATGTGTGTTCTTTTGAGATTGGGATACCTCACTTAGGATGATGTCCTCCAGATCCATCCATTTGTCTAAGAATTTCATAAATTCAATGTTTTTAATAGCAGTGTAGTACTCCATTGTGTAAATGTACCACATTTTCTGTATCCATTCCTCTGTTGAGGGACCTCTAGGTTCTTTCCAGCTTCTGGCTATTATAAATAAGGCTGCTATGAACATAGTGGAACATGTGTCCTTATTAAAAGTTGGAGCATCTTCTGGGTATATGCCCAGGAGTGGTATTGCTGGATCTTCTGGTAGTACCATGTCCAATTTTCTAAGGAACCACCAGACTGATTTCCAGAGTGGTTTTACCAGTTTGCAATCCCACCAGCAGTGGAGGAGTGTTCCTCTTTCTCTACATCCTCACCAGCATCTGCTTTTATGCCCCATCTTGCAGGGCATCCATAAGATCACTGGCTCCTTCACTGCCTCTAAGTGGCTTCTTCCTAACTTTGTCATCCAGATTCAGCTCTGTGAAAGTAGACTAATGATCTCCTTAGAGCAATCCTCTGATTTCTGTACGGACACCCAGGTACCATTATCTTGCAGCTCCCTCGAATATACTTTCGTTTGTCATTTCCACCATCTCTTCCGAATTTAATTACTGGCCTTCATGAGACCTTTGTAACAGGGACACAGGGCCTTTAGGGTAGACATGAGTGGTATGACCCAGCAGGTATACATCTCCTGCCAAGGATGATGACCAGAGTTTTATCCCTGGGGCCCACGTGGTGGAAGAAGAGAACCAAATCCCAGAAGTTGTCCTCTGAGCGATAGGGAAAACAGCTGATGCTCTGTTGTATGTTGTGTTGTTTAACCTTGGGTTTGGGTGGATCAGGTATATGAAATGCATTTGACTTACAGCATCTTACATTAACAAGGTATTGGGAATGCAACCATCCACTGTAAGTCAAGGGACCTCTCTCTCTCTCTCTCTCTCTCTCTCTCTCTCTCTCTCTCTCTCTGTCTTGTATTAGAAGAATATTAGCTGAGACAAGAAAGTCACATACATAAAAGATCTAGAGTCTACACCTAGACCTGATTTGTCATCATATTAATCATACTTGTTCTTCTCCTCAATTTACCATTGAAGCTCTCAGTGATATGTGGGCCCCACAGCAAGGTGGGGAGTGATATATAGCCAATCCCAAGACTGAGGACAGACATCCGGAACATTCACACAACACAGGCCAGGACACTATGTCCCCAGGAAGGTTCCTTCAGAGACCAGAGCTTTGAATTCAATCACTGGTAAGCGCCATTGGTTATAGATCTTTAAAAGTGTCATCATCTTCGACCCTACAACACTTCCACAGTGCTAATCATTGGTTTCTGTTTTCTCATAGTATGGCTCTGTGAATATGGCTAAGCAGTTCCTTTACATGAGAAAATGCTCTGTCGCATAAGGGTTATTCTATCAACATGTGAGCAAAGCTGCTCAGTAAAGACAGAACTTGATAATTTATTTCCTATTTCTGCTTTACTGTATGGTGAATGGTGAATGTCAGACAAAAATGTGTGCCCTGGTGTCTATGTGAGAAAGAATAAGAATAAGAATGCCACTAACTTATATCCTCTAAAAATGGCAACCTCTTTTTCTTTCATTATTATTGTTACATATATTTCCCGAATTTTATTGGGCAATTTCCCAGATTTGTATTGTTTCCTAATACAAAGTGGTCAGCTCTGAAGTCATATACACAGAAACAACAAAAACAGGCCCAGAAGTCTGGGCCTGTGTGTGTACACACACTCGCGCACAAACACACACACACACACACACACACACACACACACACACACACACACACACAGAGCATGATTCTTGCAACCTACAGAGAACTCAACTGCTAACCGTTCCGATGAGCTCCATTCTCTTACTAACGTCCCCCTGGTTTGGAAACGGAGGTATATGCTTAAGGTGGTGGAGTGGAAATGTGAAACTATGCAGCTTAGATATCACAACTTCTCCTTACAATCTGTAGTCAGTAACTCCGCTCTTAAGCAAGGGTGGGTCTTCATCACCTCTCTCTTTACTAGCAAAATTATCCACTTCTGTGGATTGCTTATTTGAGGGGCAAGTTGGGTATACGGATCATCAAAAGAAAACTGAAGACACTTAAGACCTCTGACATAAATGTGGATATAATAGTGAACAATCTTGTTGATAAATAGATGGAAGGCAACAACTTAATCATTGCTTATTCTGCATTGAACTATTTCTCCAGTTTCTTTTGTCCTATCAAAAAAACCCAGCATCTGGTTTCTACAAGAGGATACACGTGGTTTTCACTGTCATTAGTTCCAGAAGAGCACTGGTTATAAAAACACCCTGATACTTGACAATAAATAATGAATTGTTAAAAAATTATAAACATTTTCACAGTTTCAAAACACCCATTTCTATCCTTGATCTAATGTGTTGGGGTTTAAAATTAGAGAACAAAGGGGAAACATTTTCAACGTTCTTGCAATTAATATAGACAATTTCACAGTTTTCTTTTTGCTTTGGCTTGGAGAAATGTCAAAACCACCATCATGTTATACCCATCAGCTTTGAAGGATAATACGTGTCATACACTATTTAAATAACATTTCAAGAGGATTCATTATTCTTACTGCATGTTTGGCTGAGAGAACTGTGTTCTGAATACTATGTAGTGTTAATCTAGGTGCTGTTTTTGTTTGTGTGTAATTAACTTCTCTTATAGAAAAATGTATCTTACATTGGGGACTACCAATGGCTGTGTTATTTTATTTTATTTTATTTTATTTTATTTTATTTTATTTTATTTTATTTTATTTTATTTAGTTGTTCAGCAGTATGCTAACAACAGGAAGAAAACATACATTCAAAATATTGTAAGCTTCAGGACTTGCTAAGAGAGAGTAAGTTTAGCTTCTGACCATGAAATCTTATTCTGTGGCCGCCTTTTTAATGGCATCTCTTGAGGTCAGTGGCTTTGAATTCTCCCAATTGTATGGGGTCACTCTGGCAGCATTGACCAAGTAGAAAATATTCAGGCAGAAAGCACAATAGTTGAAGTCATCCTCCCAGTGTCCTACTCTCTATATCGTGCAATTGACTCCATGGCTCCCCACCAGGATGTCACTGTTTGACCAGTTTGCTTTAAAACAGCTTAATTAGCTGAAAGAAAAGCTATGTCTGAGCATGTTTGTGAGAAAAACATAAAAAGCCCTTTCCTTTCAGACAGCTCATGCTCTGACTTGTCGGAAAAGTTTGCTTCTGAAACAAAACAGCATTCCTTTCATACACAGTCAGGTCCTTGACAACAAATTCCTCTGGGATTGGGAAATAACTGGTTTGCAGCCACCTCCATGTAGACAATTTGGTTCATGTTTTATAGATTAGAGTCTAGGTTGTGACCATACACAGTGGCAGATAACACCACTAGGTGGGTTATTACTCAAGGTTAATGACTGTAGTTCTTCTACCAACAAACACCCAATAGTGACATTAATGCAAAAGACTATGGAGATTTTTTAAAGTCAAAACCAAACTAAATCTTGAAGTAATGTCAAATAATGCAAGTTCTAAAGTAAAATAAATCTTCTACTACTTGGCTTATTTGCTTTGGGTTGAACAATTTTAAATCCCATTTAAGAACCTCCAATACATAAAACTCTTTTCTGTAATACTTGAAAATATTTCTATTTCAGCAGGGCTCTACCATATATACACATATATCTATCACACACCCTCTATGGACTTGGAGCAAAATATGGGGACTTATGTTTAGTGCCCAACTTAGTTTTTAATGTACTTAGCTCTTTCTTTTTAAGGGAGGGAGTGTCTTTCCTGGCTAATTTTATTTTTTTTAAAAAGGCAACCTATGAATTTATTTTTTAAAAAATGTCCAAGACAAACAGACAAAGAGCCATTATCATGTTGGCGAGCATAATAGAACCCTACAAGGACAATCTTAACCTACGTTCTACAGGCAAGCCAACGAATGAACTGTTGACAAATAGGGTTATCTTTTTCCCATGGCACTTTAGAAAGCTTTGTAACTTTGCTCTTCCCTTATGTAGATCAAGAGAGTCTCCCTGATTTAAACGACATTCACAAATACTTCTGAGATGATTAATCTTGGCCGTCAACTTGTTGAGATTTAGACTCATCCAAGGGACCAAACCTGTAGGCGTGTCAGTGGAGGCTGTGCCAAAGGGGAATAATTAAGGGGTGTGAGATCACCATCCTACAGGCTAGATAGGCTTCCTGGCTGAAAGAAAAGGAGAAAGCAAATGGGATGACATCACTCATTCCTCTTTGGTCCTTGACGACAGAAGCAACGTGACCAACCTCTCCGCGCCTCTTTTGCTGTACCTTCTCTACCATGACCAATCTCATTCTCTGAACCATGAGCCAAAATAAACCCCTGATTTCTCAAGTCTCTTGTTGTTTGTTTGTTTGTTTGTCACACATTGGGTTACATCAACAACAAAAGTAACTAATACAGAAAACTGGTATCCAGACTGGAGTCATTTCTGTGTTAAACCTTATCATGGGATTAGAGGCCCTGGAGACTATTGATGGTAAGAATTTGTGTCTGTAAGTAAAACAATCCCCATAACATTGTAAGCAGAGCTTAATGGGTCACTCTGGTGAGGGTGTGGAAGTTTTAACACCAATAGAAGAAAGACAGTGAACACTGTATTCATGTGATCTAAGAGGGGGACAAGAACTCTTTGAGTGGCTAGGCTTGAGGTTATTCATATTATGACAAAAAGATCTGTTTTCTTCTCATGTTCTGAAAACTTGAGGCTGGGATGAATCCAAAGGCTCTACACTTAAGTTTTTCGGCAGAAGAAATGTCAAAGCAGTGTGTAACGTTCAAGCGGTGGGGTAGTTATTGCATTTCTACAATGAGAGAGAATGGAAAGTTGATGTGCAGTCTAGTAAGAGTAAGTTTAAAGCTTCACAGGAAGCAGGAGAAGGCAGCTGCAACAGTCAAAGAGATTAGAACAACTAAAGAGGAGTGTCTCACTCACTCTGTGGCAGGAACCTCCATCAACGCATGAAAAGGCAATTATTTGAAAGGAGAGAGCTTGAAGTGAGAATGTTGGGCAAGGGTTCCTGACTTCAAAACCATGAGTAGAAAAGCTGCATCCCAGGATTGGCTGCCAAGACATACAGAAGTCACTACAGCTATGGCAGAAGGTGATGATGCTACAGTTTAAGCTGGGACGCCTGCCCCTGGTACCTGCCTTTGTAGACCTAGAAAGTTTAAGAGTTATGAATTCATGGAGGCTTACCCCCGTGTTCCAGGAAGCTGCTGCTGCTGGTGCCAATGTGTAGCAGGTTGGGATTTCTTTCGATAAGGCACTGAAAGACTTTCATTGCAGGGAGCCATGAAAGCAAAGCCTAAATTGCAATGAAGACCGCAAGGATATCGGAGATGCTAGGAGTATGGGGTTTACACCCAAGCAAGCTGCAGGCACAGAGTGGAACCACCCACGGGAGAGACTGCATCTGTTTCAGACAGAAGGGCTGGAGGGGTAGCTCCACTCAAGCGATTGTGTGATGAGCCCCAGATGTGGGACATGGAATTGTGAGGCTTTCTGTTGGCCGTGGTAGGTTTCAGTCCTGCTTTGATCTCATGTTTCCTTGCCGTACTTCCACTCTTCCTTTTTTTTGAATGAGACTGTGTATAAACAGTATAATGTTCTGTTGTATGTTGGAGGTATGAAAAGAATTCGTTTAGAAAAATATTTCACAGGGACTCACAGTTTGCCTTGAGTCTATGGAGAAACTTTATGCTCTTTATTTGATTTGGGAAGTACATTTTATTTATTCTTTGGTAATTTCATACATATACAGAGTGTATTTTGGTTACACCTATCCCCAAATGCCCTCTTCTAGTTCATCTCAGACCCTTCACCATGCTGCCGGACTCCCAATGTCATGTCTTCTCTTTATTTTAACAACTAATCCAGTCAGTGCTGTCTATTTTTGTTTGAGTGGGGAGCCATTTCCTGGAACATGAGCAACCTACCATGGTCACATCCCAGAAGAAGACCCATTCTCTCCCCCTACTTCCATAGTATTCGATAATAATAAGTTCTCAGATATGAGTGGATTTTATGCGTCTCTTCCTTTATCCGTTTGTCTGGCTTGAGCATACACAGGTCATCTTCATGTAACTTCATGTGTATGTAGCAGCCGTGGCTTCATGAGTTTAGTGGCCCCACCACCTCCAGAAATCATTTTACCCCCACTGGAATCTTGACAAAGTTTGGCTTTTACAATCTTTCTGCCTCCTCTTTCACGACATTCCCTGACTCTCAAGGGGAGTGGATGTGATATAGATATCCCATTTAGGGTGGATAACTCAGCATTTATTTTATTCTCTGTACTTTGTTCAACTGTGAGTCTCTGTATTAATGGCCACCTTTTGTGGCAAGAGCTGCTGTGCCAGCCTAGGGGTATAGAGACCAGTGTTTAGAAATCAGGTTGGCAATATGTTCATTTAGCAAAATAATAGCATTAGCTTCTCTCCCTGGGGCTTTGACCACTCTGGCCACTGGCTATTAGCCAGACTTACAGTAGGGCTTTTAAAAACAGTGCCAGAACTATTAACAGCCCGAGGAGTCTTACATAGGAGCTAAATGCATTTTGAATTATGAGATGCCCTTGATTCTCTGAGGACCAGCGGTTGTGGCTCTGATTGAAGGGCGATGTGCTTGGGTGACACACTGAGGAGGGAGGACTTCGGTCACCTTTGATCCCCAGCATCACAGGGTTAGAATCACATAGGCGACAAACTTCTAAGCATTCCTGTGGAAGATTTTTCCAAAGAGGAGGGGAAAACTCACCTTGGTCGTGGGAGGTAGCATCTTTGTAGGCTCCGCAGACTGAAGGGATAAAGCAAATGGCTCATGACCTCTTCTCCCTCCCTCCCTCCCTCCCTCCCTCCTTCTCTTAAATGCTGAGATAGCTGGATTAGCTACTTTACGCTCTGACTATGCCATCTTTGCCATTTTTCCTTTTATTTAAAATAGATTTTAGTCATCCAATATATTCTGATTATGGTTTCCCCCAACTCTTCCCAGATCCTCCCCACTTCCCCTGCCAATATTCTCTCTCTCTCTCTCTCTCTCTCTCTCTCTCTCTCTCTCTCTCTCTCTCATTAGAAAACAAAATTTGAAAAATAATAGTAAAATAAGATAAAACAAAAAGAAACAAACTGGAGTAGAATAAAATAAATAAACAGGAGAAACACACAGATACAGAGACACCCTTTCACACAAAAACCCAAATAAACACAAAATCAAAAAAATATAATGTATATTCAAAAGACCTATAAGGTTGTTTGTTTGTTTGTTTGTTTGTTGTTGGTTTTTTTTGGTTGGTTGCTTTTTTTTTTGTTTAAGTCCTGAAAACACATTATGATATAAAGAACTTCCAAAACTGTCACTGAGCTCGCTCGTGTGGGGAATCTCCCACTGCGTGCGTGATCTGCCCATGAATTGCTTTTTACCAGATATTTTGTCACAGCAACAAGAAATAACCTCAAACAATTGGCCACTGCAATATGGCTTGGGTTATCCTCTAATTTCTTCCATAGTCTCACGTATCAATAATAATTGTTCTGTGACAGAATCAATGCTTAGTCAGCTCTAGTATTTTTATTAAACTTTGAAGTTACGAGCACCAAACTCTAATCAAAGTACAATTTAAAAATTGTTCTGAACTCTCTAATTGCTACATTGGTGTCAAGAGCAGTATGTGCAAGTCCGATTGCCTCAAGAGAATCTAAACTGTGGTCCGCAAACCCCTAAAAATGATGACATTTTTCTAAAGTAACATTGGCTTTTTAAACTATGACTTCATCTCCATTCTTTTTTTAATGAAGAGAGGGGGACTAAATTAGGGGAGAAGTCTATAATTAGCAATATAAATCTTCCACTGATTTCAGGAGGTCACCAGATGAACCGATGCAGACTTTAGACACATCTGCTCTGTTGGCAACCACTGCTTTGTCCAAGGCTGCTCATTGGCTCTGAATAATCATATGCAAGGCCTTCTGGAAGCTATTTGTTCCTCCCCAGGCTGAAGCTGGGCAAAGCCAGAATGACACTTTACTGTTCAAGTCCAAGCAAGGACACCAGGCGTTGTGCTGTTTGCCACCTTCAACAGGGCAATATGCTGGGTGGGTCCAGGGAGCATGCAGTATGCCCGCTGAGTAGGCAGTTAGCCAAAGCCTTGACAGACCCAAAGGAATTTCCTGGGGCTCCTGGAAGGCTGGTAGGCAGCTGACTGGTAGGAGCTGGTATTTTTTTTTTGGTGGAGAGATTACTGCCCCCAAGGTGGCATCTTTGGTACCAACTTTAGAGGTGATGTGCATTGAATAGACTGAAGGATATTAGCCCATCCTCTTGAAATAACTGCATTCTGGTATTCTGGTACATATTCTGACCCGTGTAAGCAACACTAAGAATGGGAAACTAGTTCAACTTTAACTCACATGCTACTGTGTTGTCAGGCAAGAAGCCAGAGCTATATGCCTTGGATCGAGCTGACCGCGAATTAATAACAGACACAAAACGCCTTATTGTTGATGCTCGTACTGTCTTATGAACGATAGCAATTGTAAACTGCTGGCGTTCCTTGTGGCTAATGATGTGATTCTCTTCTAGGGTTCCAGGCTGACTTTAGACCCTTTATCTGCAAGTTCTGGACTGGGAACTGGAATAACAGAAAATGGTGCGGCAAAATCTGTCCACATATCTAATACACAGAGGAATGATGCCTGTGAGTCTCTGTAAACAGTAGAGCATGAGGAGGTAGAATATAATCCAACGGGAGTATTCTCCACCGTTTTATTTTTTGTACTCTCATATATTTCTTTTTCATTAACAAATGAGAGTTTCATTTTATCAACAGCGGTTTTTTATTTTTTTTCTAGTCAGGTAAATTGGCAGGCTCTATAACTGAGTTATAGACATAGAAGACATGAGTGCACACATCCAGGAACCATCCCTCATCACTTTGATGTACCCAAACACGAACAAAGACACTGATTCCAAGTGCATTTTGTGCCGTGTATAGTTTGATGTCGTCTTGCTTTTAAAGATGCATGTGCCTGTTTTATGGAGCTGCTCGGTCTGAACTGACCGCTTAGTACATTGATGCGGCTCTGGGGGCAGAGCAGGCTAGGGTCACACTTGAGAGCACACTCCATTTGGGAAACAAGGTGGGGGGTGCCGGGGGGCTGGGAAAGCGTGGAGCCTTCACAGTGCTGGGGGCCCCAGAGCAGGCTGATCCCTGACTGAGCATCCATTGAGAGAAGCCGGTGGGGCCTTTGTAACTTAACATCATTCAAGAAGCAAAGAAAAGAAAGAGAATAAAAAAGAGCTACTATTTTTGAAAGCTCCCCTCATATTTTACTATTTTATTTAACTCCATATTCATCTACTTTTACTTCTACCTTCTTACTAATCAATGAGCTGGATAATAAAAGATGAATGATGTATGTTTCTAATGCCCATAGAGCAATATCTTTTAAGATCAAGATAAACATTTTCCTAAGAAGTCTATTTAGGCTGATGATGTTTTGGAGGCTTTGGCATACGAGAGAAAATATCTTTTGAATTGAATATTTATTAATAGGTTATTATTCAGACAATTGCATTAAACGTTTCTGTTTCTAAAGCTCATATAATACTTGTTTATATTAAACATTCCTCATTTTGTAGCCCAATCTCTGGTTATATTATGAGCCCAAACAGCCTTTAACTTTTTTCTCAAATAATTTATTTGAAAAGATGTTCTCCCGTTAGTGTCCTGACTCTATTACTTGAGATAAATTACAGGCATTAAGAAAATTTGACTGGAACTGGAAGGAGAAGAAGAAATGGGCAGAATCACTGTAACTGGTATGAAATTAAAAAATAATAAAATTTACATATTATTTTTATGAATGTGACTTCATATGAGGAGAGCTGTTTAACATCACCAAAACCTCAAGTAGATAACTCTTTAAAAAGTTATTAGTATATGTCATATGTACAAGATAAATGACATTGTGACATTTTCATACATGTGTATAAATAGTTAAATGGAGTAAATAAATAGAATAAATAAATAAAATAGAAGCTTCTAAATAAATAGAAGCTATCCCTTCGCTGTTTCCCTCTTCTTTCTCTGTATTCCTCTCTAGGTATTTAGAAGTCCCTTGTCTATATTTGTATTCTTTCTCCCTTTCTCTAAATTATGCATATAAGGATAAACAAGTGCTTTTGATCTTTTTTACTTTGACATATTCTTTGCCAAACATAGCAATCTCTAGTTCTGTATACTTTTGATAATGACAGACATAGCTGAACAAAACTTCATGGTGTATATAGTCTATATTTTTCCTTTTCCAATTGTCCTCTGATAGATATGTAAGTTGACTCTATAACTTGGCTCTGGTGACTAAAACAGTAATAAACATGGATTTTAGGTATTTGTAATTTGTAACAGGCAAATGCCAAGAAGTGATACAAAAATATCTGATGATTCGATCTTGACCCAAGAACTTAACTGCATAAAGAAACTGTAAGATAATTGAGTGTTTACTTTTAAAAGTATTTTAAAATTCAAAAGTATTTTTAAAAGATAGTTTCAACTAGTTGTTAATCTTGTCAGGTCAATGTAACTGTTAATGAATAAGTACTTATGCTTTTAAACAGGCATAATAATAATAATAATTTTAAAATAATGTGGAGTGGTCTATTATATAGAATATTTTAGTTGTGTACCAAAGATCCCTTTTGCACATTTATTTATTTATTTATTTATTTATTTATTTATCATTTATTTATTTAATCTGAGCTTCAATAAAGGGAGTCATACTCCCTTTAGGGGAGCTGTGTTGCGACACAGTCTGACTATGTAAGCTGGCAGGTCAACCTTGAACTCATGATCTCTTGCCTCAGCCTGATCTGGAAACTGAGATGTGTACAGCCATGCCTGTCTAACTTTCTATTCTGTCTCTGTTGCTCATTTTATTACAAACTGGCTTCCTCTTAAACTTCTGATAAAGACAGTCATTGTGGGGTAGGCATTTAAGCCTTTCTTCTCTGAGCAGAGAATAGACAACAGTCATGTGGGCTGGGTTAGCATTTGAGACAACCGGACTGTGAATGTATGTTCAATGGTAGAACCTGGGAGGATTCGTGGTATCCTCCCTAGGGCCATCCTGAGTGTAGATAAAACTGAGATGACTTGGGGTTTAGGTGAATACTTTTTGCTTTTGATAATTGATCATTCTGCCCTTTGTTCTATGTTCTGTGCCCCTGAAATACCTCCGGGAGCAAGTGGAGCAGAGAAGCTCAACTGTCAGGATTCTTCCTGGGCTTTCAACAAGAAAATAGCTCCATACCTAAGTTCCTGTGCTGTCTTTGTGGAATTAAACACATTAACGATAGACAAATCATTGCTTAACTAGGACCATAACAGGTAAATGAATGGATCCAGAGGACATTTCTCCATCCTTATGGCATGTGTCCTTTCTCTTGAATTGTGGGAAGGCTGGAATCTCTCTCTCTCTCTCTCTCTCTCTCTCTCTCTCTCTCTCTCTCTCTCTCTCTCTCTCTCTCTCTCTCTCTCTCTCTCTCACACACACACACACACACACACACACACACACACACCATTTGGATCTGAGTTAAAATGAGATAGATAAAGGAACCTGGTAGAACTTGATTCTTTTCCTTAGATGTACTTTCTTGTACATGGAGGATTAAGTGGCTGGCCAGGCACAGAGGCAAAAAGAAAGTGGTTCTTCTTTTGTAACTTATAAAGGGAACACTGATTGTGCCCAAACGTCCTTGACAACATTGTGTTTCATAGGGGAAAGATGGGGTGGGGGAAGAGTCACCTGTGATCTCCCTTATTGAAAGCA
Organism: Mus pahari; assembly: GCF_900095145.1. NCBI lineage: Eukaryota > Metazoa > Chordata > Mammalia > Rodentia > Muridae > Mus > Mus pahari. The sequence continues at coordinate 43,041,855 of NC_034610.1, read as the reverse complement.
GGTATTTATTTTGTTTTGCTTTGCTTTAGCTTTTGATCCTGACCTTCAGAAAGGTGAAAAAAATAAACCTAGGGAAGAATAACCTGGAGCACACAAATCAAGTGCCCCGTCATCTCCCAAGCCATCCTCTAGCAGATCTTTTTTATGAAAGTGTTCTTTTCACCCCGGAGCAACCTCTCACAATAAGGCAGGTTTCCAGTGAAAATGTCTGTCCACTGTGATGCTGACAACCGCCCAGTGGGATGGGGTCACATAACAGCTCTGCAGGCATCCGAGGGACATCAGTTCCCGACCCCTGTGTCAATTTCCAGAGTTCCCAGGGTCGGGTCAGCATCCTAGGGATGCCTATGGTCTCAATCTGGGTCACTTCTGCAATATCCCACAGACGAGGGCCATTCTTTGCCGGAGAGTTCCCAGCCCCACTCTGTGGACTGCTTTGTAGAGAGCAGGCACACAGAAGTGACAGGCCTGGAAAACACAGACTCCTCCCTGGTTCTGGCTTAGCAGGAATCATGAAGTCCTATGCGGAAAGTTAGAGGTAAAGAAATGATGTAGGCTCATCAAAGCAGCCCTTAGCTATACATGGTACTTGCTTACACTGTGACCTTTCATAGCTCAGACACTTAGCATACACTTGGTATGAGATATACAAACTAGTACACTAACACTCTTCTAGAATCGGAATTAAGGAAAGTTGCGTCCCAGAAAGCATTAAAGAAAATACAGGTCACTAGACCCCAGAATGTCTTTTTCAAATCTCTTGCCTCAGAGATCCAGTATCCTCTATTTAAGCAGGTAGATTTGTGTGTTCTTGAAAAACAGGGATGAAAACAGCATTCTGCATAAATGGTGATGTTACCTTATGCACAGTTTACGTGTGCTGAACAGAATAACTCCTGAAGACAGATAATATCCATAGGTTTTCCAATCTCAAGTAGTTAGTCCTGGACACATGTACATACAAGCAATGCTAAACGGACTAAATATGTCGTGTATACACATGCAGGGATAGTGTGTGTGTGTGTGTGTGTGTGTGTGTGTGTGTGTGTGTGTGTGTGAATAATAATAGAAGAGAAGAGGCCATGAATTAAGGAATTAGAGGGAATAGGGACATGTTAGGTTGGGAGAGGAAATACTGATGCAGATCCATGAATTTATCAAAGTCAAGTTAAATTATAAAAATAAACCTAAAAAGAGCAGTAAGCTTGCTCTGTTGTGTACTGTTGGAAACTTAGCAGCTTATTATGTTTCAATGTTTTTCCTATAGTGAGTTGATACATATAGTTCCTGAAAATCATAGAATTAGGCTCAAAGGTGTTTAAAAATCTGTCAGTCTTTCTGAGTCTTATTTTTTAAAGGCAAAAGGATACTACGTCCCTTTCTGTGAGAATGAGTGCATGTTTGCTGATGGTGATAATAACCCTGACTCTCTTATTCACTGAGGATCCGGGTAGCCCATGCATCAATCCTATCTCAAAACTGAAGGGTACCTAAATAAAAGGTGTTCCTAGCAAGGAAGGCATGAGTCAATTTCTCAAACATAAAGTTTAAAGAAAACCACAAAACGCATGCTAGTTTTAACAGATTGTTTTTTTTTTTAAGGACACTATTTTAAAAAACAGTAAGGGCCAGTGAGATGGCTTGGCACAAAAAAGCACTTGCTAGGTAGCCCTGATGACCTGAGTGCTATGCCCCGATTCCACAGGGAAAGAGACAGCTCCCAGAAGTTGTTCCTCTGATCTCTACATGTGTGTCGCTGCCCATACACATACATCACACAGCAACTCACACACACACACACACACACACACACACACACACACACACACACACACACACACACAAATAGTAACAGATGAAACTAAAAGTTAAATAGGTGGAGAAATAAATGTTGACGCAGATCTTTACACAAACCCAACCTGTAACCTGTAGTTATCATTGGTTATTTATAAATGGGAAGGAGACAGGGTTGCTTTAGAAAATCTCAGAAGTTGCTGTGAGAGATTAACTGTGTACATTTATTTATTAATTTTAATTTGTCCTTAGAGAAATTTCTGAGTGTGTGTGTGTGTGTGTGTGTGTGTGTGTGTTCATATATATGTCCCACCGCGTCTAAGTGGTACTGGTCATGTGGACCTGGGTGTGTTGCCATCCACTGAAGACCGAGCAACCTAGAAATGGCCATAATCCTAAAGAGAAATGGCCTTTCCTTCCCAGGCCACTATCAACTGCTCAAAGCTCAGTTGGTGTTGAGCCCCTCTCTCCTTCTTGCTGGGATTTTGGCTTGATGGTGTATGGCTCATGTGTAGGGAACCCCAGCTGTTGTGAGTTCGTGCGTGCAACAGCCATGTCAAGTCCTGAAGGCAGCCTTTCCCTGCTCTTCCCCCCCAGCCTCCAGCTCTGACATTCTTCCTGGCCCTTCTGATTGGTGAGGCAGACTTGGATGTTTATTCTAGGCCTGGGCACTAACACCACATACTCTCGTCATCCTAGACAGGTGTGAGTCCCTGCGTTAGCTCCGCCCACTTTTCAAAAGAAAAGATTTTAGGGGACAATCTGAAAAACTCTTCCACTCTGGGAAGGTCAGGACACCCCCAGGTAGCTGGGACTCAGGGAGACCCAAAGGAAATGGTAATGGAAACAGCAAGTACAATACACATTTGAGCTCTCTTTTTCCTGCTGTGTCACTACCTGATGGCTTATAGATCTCTTCATCAATTTAAAGATGTTTTAAATATGCCCTTGGAAGAAATCATGGTAAATCAGAATAATAACTGTTATCTGCCTAATACTGCTCCTGTGCAGTTTAAAGGGAAGGATATATGTAAAATTCTGGTATTCCCACAACAGACTTCATATCCCCAGTTACACCTGTCAAATAGAGGAAATCACAAAAGTAGCTAGCATCTTGGGCTGGAGAGTTGGTCAGTTACAGAATCTGTTCTTAGCATGTCTAAGACCTTGAGTTTAATCTCCAGCATACGGGTATGTGCATATGAATACGTATATACACACAGAAATCTGCATGCATTTTATACTAAGATCATCTGACTCACTAGTGATGAGAATGTGACAAGTATCCTGTTGGCCTCCTTCCTACTTGAAGTTTTCATTTTACTCTCGTATGAAAAGCTTTTTGCTTTTTTCAACTTGTGTTTCTGGAACTTGCTTTGTAGAGCAGGGTGGCCTGCCTCTGCCTCTGCCTCCTAAGTGCTGGGACTAAAGGCATGTGCTACTGTACAAGGCTGCAGAAAGCTTTTTAAATGCCAATATTTTAATGTGTTGATGTAATTTTAGACATCTTTGGGGAATAAGGAATATTCTTTACATAATAACGTTTACATTCAGGACTACTAGCTCTTGATTTAGCTTCTGCAGCCCAGATAAATGTAACCACTGTTTTTCTTTTCTTCTGATTTATTTGATTGTGTGAACCAATATGTCTCAGAGAGACCTGTGTGTACATGGTATGTGCTAGAGCACAAAGCTAGACATGACCACAAGAAGAAGCTCTTAACTACAAGCAGCCATGACTCTTCGGTATCACACACAGAAAACAAAGTATCTAGATTCCTAGAGCAGAGGAAAGCTTGTGTTTATGTAGCCATCAAAAGTCAAAGAGAGTAGACTTGGGATAGAGAAAAGAGACCAAGCAGTAGAGTGTGAGAAAATTAGCTCAACTGATTGTTGTGAACATCTGCAGAAACTGTTAAGGGGTGCTGCATCTAATTAAATCTTCCAGACATACCCATGCCTATTATCCACAAAACTGTCTTCTTTCCCACTCTGCACCTGTTGGTGGCAGGAATAGACTTACATTCTATCACGTTGCAATGTCAAAAAGGTGAGAGGAGAGAAATCTGAGGCTCCAGGCTAATTCAGTTAGAGACAAATCTACCGCCAGTAGAAGAGAGCTACTCTCAGGGATTAACGGACATTGCGAGGTAAATAGACATGTTGAGATCGCCCTACTTGTCCTAACACAATTCTGAAGTTCCCAGGGGTCTGATCAAGTCACTGTACCCTGATGGGAGTGGTTCGGAGAAACAGATATTGTGAGCCAGATTTCAAAGAGGATATTTAATTTGCTTCACTGGAGAACAAAGTGTTTAGGTTCACATCAGCCTCCATTTGTATGCCAATGGCACTGGCAGCAATCAAGTGATCTTTGGACATCAAAATGGACTGACTTTAGCAGCCACTCCTTTGATCTTTCTCTATTTGTGCAGCCCTTGCTTTTTTTTTTTTTTTTTTTTTTTTTTTTGGTCTATCTGATTGTTGAGCTGTAGTTTTGACTGGGTCAGTCTCCTTACTAACTCACACAGTGACTCCTGGTTTAATGGGTGTGGCTGGTTTTTTTTTTTGTTTTTGTTTTTTTTTTTAACCATATCTATTGAGTCACCAGGGAGTGCAAGTTGCATACATAGAGGAAGAAGCAAACAGAGAAAATAATGATGCAGGGTCTCGCACCACCAATGAACTGGCTTATTCTCCCCTCTGAGCCTTGCTTCCTGATCTCATTGAAGTAATGTTAGTGCACACCTCACAGAGCCATTTCGAGAGCTAAATGAAGCATTACTAGCCAAGTAACACTACCCTTAGTGAGAGGGTAGTGGAGAGACTCACTATTGGTGATATAATTATCAGTTCTTTCTGATTAGACTGGTCCCATCCTGAGTGGTAGAGCTGCAAGCACTAGTAGGGGTTCTCAACCCACCTAATGCTATGATCCTTTAATATAATTCCCCATGTTGTGGGGACCCCCCCAACCGTAAAATTCTCTTTGTTGTTACTACACAAGTGTAATTTTGCTACTGTTATGAATCATCATGAAACTATCTGTGTTTTCTGTTGGTCTTAGGCAACCCCTGTGAAAGGGTGTTCGACTCCCAAAGGGGGTGCAACCTACGGGTTGAGAACTGATACACTAGTTGACTATGGATAAGCAGTCCCTGTTCCTTTTAGCTCAGTGTATCGATTTGCTTTACAGAAGAGAAACTGCAAATTAAGAAAATAGATCTGAGGTGGAATTGACTTATTTTAATGTGTAAAATATTACCTAAGCCAATAAAATTATTTGTTACAATTTTATATACCAATGGTAACTTTATCAGATCTATCAGCCTCCTCTACCCAGCAGTATTTATTCACAGGCAAAGGTGATCTGATGACTTTAAATGATGCTTAAAAAAGAAAAGTTAAAGTTTTTGATATGTTTTGAAATATACACAGCCACTGTTACCCGTGGCTCTAGAGAATAACATTATGATAGCAAGGTATTCCAAATCTAGAATCTATTATCCATGGTCTAATGAGAATATTCTAGGGAACTGTTCTTTAGGGAGAGGCCCGGTATGAAGAATGCATACTAAGTTATAAGAATGTATCTAGTATGATGTGAAAACTTTTAGTGCAATGTATTTGGCATCTCAGAGCAATGTAACACTTGTCCCCCTTTTTCTCTAGTGCATTTCCAGCATTCATAACCAAGATGACTGAGGTCACAATGTAAAGCTTCTGTGGTCTTATCAGGGTTCGTGGAATCTAAGTCCAAGGCTGTTCTATTCGTAGATAATCTTGCAGAGGATCTTTAGGAACACTGGGAGGGTGGTAAAGTCTGTGCAGAAGACATGGGATTACAGTCATCATCACGGGAACTAACACAGGGCCTCTCAATAGACACCTCTAATCTTTTTTCCTTTACTTTTGAAACTGTAACATAACCTCATTACGTTCCCCTTCCTTCTTCTTCCTCCAAACCCTCCCATATAACCTTTCTTGCTCTTACTCAAATGCATGACCTCCTTTCTTTTCAATAGTTGCAATTAAATGTGTATATATGTATGTGTGTGTGTGTATATATATATGTGTGTGTGTGTGTGTGTGTGTGTGTGTGTAGGTTATATTGCTAAATATAACCTGCTCAGTCTATATAATGATTCTTATTTGTATGTTTTAGAGGCTGATCATTTGATCTTGGATAATCAGTTGATGTGCTCTTCCCTGGGGAAGACGATCTCTCCCAGTTGGGGCATTCCTTGATTGCCTGTAGTTCTTTGTGTAGGGCTGAGGCGTCATGATCTTTCTCCATGATCTGTCTAATTTGGCATGGCTATTGTCGTTGTCCTTGTTCCTCTCATGTTTAGGCAGTCGTGTTGGTGAGTCTTTAGGGGTGTAGCTTCTCGTGTTACTAGGAGACGGTCTCACAGTAAAGCCCCCAATTCTTGGGTTCTTAGAAACTTTCCACTCTCCTGCAACGTTTCCTCCATCTTAGGGGCAGGAGTTGTTTTGTAGTTGTATCCATTGCTCCATACCCTGAATTTTGATTGCTCGAGGTTTTCTGTGATGAGTACAATCTGCCTTACTCTCATTTACTTAAGCATTTTTCAACTACATTGAAATTAGAATGGTATTTAAAGGACTATTATTATTCAAATCAATGTCTTTCACCACATGTTAGAATTGTTTCCGCGCGCGTATATTTGAATTTGTGCTCTCAACAGGTATTTTTATTTAAGTAGACTTGTAAATACCACTTTGCAGTGTTTTAAATCACCATGTCAGTATGTTTGTAATGCTTTGTAAATAGAATAGCAAAGAAAACTGGTCCTAAATACACACATTCACATCTCCTCAACATCATGCCTGCGAATTCTCATCTCAGATTGTCTCCCACAGAGTCAAGTCTGTACAGACAGATGGAATTTGCACCTTGCCCTCGAGACCAGCTCGGGAGAGTGCTGTGATGTTGGCAGCAAAGCCTTTAGCTCAAGACCTTCCCATAAGAGAAGTTTCATCTTCATTTCAATTCTAGTGACATGGCAGGAGCGACATCCACCATAGAGGAAGCCATCAGCTAGGCATTCAAAATATAAACCAAGTGATGGTGACATTAAAACATTGAGTGTTTTTCAGAGGGTTTCCTGTCTCTCTCTCTCTCTCTCTCTCTCTCTCTGTGTGTGTGTGTGTGTGTGTGTTGTGAAAACAGTAAACATTAATTCCTTAAGACACCATCAAGAGATAAAACGCACATTAAACTACAAAAATAATTGGATCCTGGTTCTTCAGGTTTTTTACCTTTAAATGAACTTAAACTAAATTTAAATGTATCTCTCAAGAGTTCAATGTTAATGTTTTCCATGTTTAACCCTTTAATAACTATACTATCAATTCTGGTGAAGGAGCAGTAGCACTCAGAAAGCACTCAGGTTTGGTATAGTTTATATTCCCCTCCCTGATTCTGCCATAAGAATCAAGAGGATATACATTTCGCACTGATGACTGCTAAGCAGAGAATGCATGCTGCAGATTTGTAACACCAGGGAATATGTTTCTTTACTAAGAAAACTCAGGAATATTTGTTTCCTGATCCATTCTTCACTGTGTCTTTGGAGAGTGTCTGTTTGTTTCATGATCTCTCGTGGAAATCTTTGTTTAACTGTGTCTGACACAGTACAAAGTACATTTCCAAGCAAAGTGACCGTGGAATCTTTCCTATAACCACGGCACAGCTCAAAAGACCTTCGCTCAGGGTCTGGCTAATTTTCTTTTCTTTTTTTTTTTTTTTTTTTTTTTTTCCTTTTCTTCTTCTTTGCCCTCTACAACTATTGTTAGCATGTCAAATGGGCATTTCTCTCATCTCTCAGATTGATGGCATCGTCTCGGACTTCCCACGTAGACAAGACCAACGAAAGCTTCCATGGACAGGTATGTAACTGTGGAGACAGCAGCACCGCAGAAGAGGCCTCCTGATCAGAAGGAATGTCTGTCCCACAGTCAGCTCTCTGGGTCCACAGTCACCTTTGACATGACTTACTGAATGGGAGTTTGTTTTCCGATTTCCATGGTTCAGCCATAGGCCATGCAAAGTAAATAGTGGTAAGTGAGCAGCAGTAGGTTCAAAGGGATGGAAGACTAGAGTCCCTCCTCCTTTTGAAAACATTTTGGGTAGTAGTCACAAGTGAATCAATCTGTCTGGGGTCTTTGAAGTGACTTTGATTAAGAGACGTAGCCCAATGGTAGTAAAGTAGACAGGCTATCAAAAGAATTGACAGTTTCAATATGATAGCTCAACCTGTGTACGACATGGGAGGAGCCCCAGGTGAGCACCCTGGGTATAGAATCCTTTGAGCCTCTGAGAAACAAACCAGAGACTCACTATGAGTATCTGCATAGAAGTGGCCTTTGTGTCAAGGAGTACCAGTGTGCCATAAATTTCATATTTTTACAGATTAACTTTGAATTATACCAATCACAGCACATTAGAGTCTTTTCAATATTAACTTTTCAGTATTCATATTTTCAGTACCCTTTCCTAACATGAATAAATGATTTCCCTTTTTAAAGTAAGTACAATAGACACCATGTTTATGAATAGATACAAAAAGTAATTAATGCCCCCTGATAATTTTATGTTTTCCACTAAGCTTTTTTGATTGTATTAAAAATGTTAAAATTAATGAGCACTTAAATTTGGTAAATTTACTAAATTTGGTAAAAAAAAAAAAAGAAAGATAATTTATTGAAAGATTAAGTCTCTACCTTTGGGCTAGGGAGATGGCTCAGTGTTGAAGCACACACACTGTTCTTGCTAAGGACTGAAGGTTGGTTCCCAGCCATCAAGTTGGGTAGCTTACAATCTCCTATAACTCTAGTTTCTATAACACCAACACCCTCGTCTAGCCTTCTTGGGTATGCACACCCATGAGCACACACACACAAGCATATACATAATTAAAAAATAAAATAAATCTTAAAAAAAAAAAACTACCTTTCTTACCTAAATAGAAGAAACCAATAATTCAAGAACCTGTTTCTTGGCTCTTTTGGTTTTTTTGTTCCAAGTCACTATAAAGTTTGCACGTCTCATTCAGGTGTACGATTTAGCTCAACATTCTCCTCTCTTTACAGTTCAGCACTGACTTCTACACACTGTGGAGCTAGTCTTTCATGCAAATATAGATTAGCTTTAGAAACCAAATGGAAAATATCAGTGATATAATTAGTTGATTTGGATAAAAAAATAAAAACAAAACTGTAAAGTTTTGGATCTTCCAGAAATGAGCTACTAAGTGATGGAGGTCAGTTGCCCCACCCTTCTAAGCTTAGTCCCATCACATCAAAACCAGAACACAGTACTTCCCAGTACTTGAAAAACTTAAAATGGGGGAAATGTGAACCATAAACTATGCAGTTTTATGTTCAAGAAATTTGGCTAGCATCATTATTAATATGATGATGATGGTGATGCCAGTTTTGGTTACCAGCTTCCTTTAGTCTGGTACCTAGTTTTTCTGTCCCAGAATCTCTGTATTTTATGTGGTAGTTCCAATATTTTGAGGTGTGAAGCCTAAGATCATTTTCTAAAACCAGGAGAAGAGCTAAGCCCTATAGAAGTAAAAGAAGAGTCACATAGGGACACATCACAGTGACTTGTTCCAGTCCTTACATATAAAGATGTCAGAGTTTTTCCTATGTGACTTTGTCTCCTCCAGTAGCTCATATAATATCTCCACTAATATCACTGGGACATTATAGTCATTATGGATAAGTGACCACTCATGTTCATGAAAGCATAATTAATATTTGCTGGTAAAGTAAAAATGACCAATCTTTGATTCTGGTCATTCTTGTTAGTCAGGGATTTTTGAGAAACATTTGATTTGAGGCATTAGAATGTGAGCTATGCTCTTTTGCCTGAATGGCTGGTTACATTGATTTGTTCATTGGTTCAGATGGGACTTCCCTCCCAATGGTCCAACAGCTAGTAATAACCTACGCTAATTTCATATCACTTTTTTAAGTTTATAAAATCATTTCATTTTCATTATTTTTATAAAAAGCCATGAGTCATATCCAAATTTTATAGAAAGGACTCAAAGCTGTTTATTTTAATGCAAATCTAACATTCATTTTATCAATTAGAATACCAGGTAAGTACACTGGTTGTGAGCCATGCCTCCCGCCCTTAAGTCTGCAGAAACAGGCCACAGTGACTATCACTGAGTATGAAGAATTGAATGATGCTTTCCAAATGACTTAGTAAAATTCATCTCCAACATGAATTCCTGATCTGGAGAAAAAAAAAAAAAGAGCTTAGTAATGAGACACCATGGATTGGCACAACCCAGTTTTGACCTCAGGAAAAATCAGGGAATATAAGCCAAGTCACAATCCAAATTAGTGCAGCTACTTCTGTAGCAAGCAGAACCCAGTGTACCCCTTGATGGACCCTTCAGTGCCCTGCGAGGATGGAGCCCTGAAAGTGTAGCTGACCATCAGCTGGAGCATCGACTACTAGGAGACAACTGATATGCAAATCACACTGTGACTGGTTGACCTGAGGAGAGCGCAGTGTCATATTGAGACCTGTACCATTTCATGTTGTCTTGCTCTACCTTGGCGACAAATGACACTATTTATGTAGAGACAATATGTGTGGAGTTTATTTCCATTCTCAAAATAGTCCTTTTAGTTAACCATATTCTTTTGGCCATTTACTGCTATGCTGTGTTATATTCAGAGCACAGGGTATAGAGGCTTCATCTAGTCAATGCATAAAATGTCTTTGATAATCAAGAATTTGATCATGGTGGTTCATACCTATAATTCCTATACTTGAGGGTCTGAGGCAGGAGAATGAGGCCAGTCTGAGACACATAGTGAGTGCTAAGTCATCTTAGGCAAGAAAGTGATTATCTTTTTTTCTTCAGAAAAGAGGAGGAAGAGAAGGAGGAAGACAAAGAGGATGATCTTGGTTAGTCCTCAGTAGAACTTCCGGGGCCTTAGTTTACCAATGAACATATTCACAAGCAAGTAATACTGGAGACATTTCTCTATTGTCACCGCCAGCCTGCTGATATTCTGGGTATAATCTTTATCCCCTCTTCATCTTTCCTGGTCCCTATTTGCATGTCAGAACATTACCAACTTCCTAAGGACCACCTTTCCTCCTGCAGCCCAAGAGATGTATCCTTGATTTGTGACCTGTCAAGCTTGTTATCCCACTCTGATGGCACGCACACTGGCCAAACTAATGTCCTGTCTACTCTCTGTGGCTTCCAGCCTCAAGGCTGTCTATGCCTACATCCTGATTCTGCATTCCTAGGACCCCTTCCTCTTATGCATGAACAATTTTGTTACGTCATAGAATCCTGAGACTCACTCCTATCCTGTGACTTGGGAAATGGACCTTTTATGAATCTCATTGGTTGTTAGTAGTGAGTGGAGGAAGTGGAACTAAACATCAGCCATGTTGGATGGTCACTTAACAACAGTTCTTAAATATATTAACAAGAATGAACATTACTACATGTCTAAAACGAAGCATTTTGTCCTTCCTACTTTAATTCTTATTATTGTGAGCGGTCAACAACTTTTAAAATCAGTAATTCTTAACTATATATGAAATATACATAAGTGTAATGGTCTGACATGCAAATAGGGACCAGGAAAAATGAACAGGGATAAAGATAATATGTGTGTGTGTGTGTGTACCCAGATATAACATATATATTAATTTCCCAAGCATTTTTCTCTAAGAAAAAGAATTGGTTGTTTTTGCTTTAAAAAGCTATGCTTTTGATTAACTGAAATCATAATACTGCAGTTAAGTAAAATCACAATGCCGTGTCATGTTATGATTTTATATTTACTTTTCACAACAGCTATAGGATTTTTAAAATGCAGATTGTGAATGGATTGATCTTCATATACTAAGACATTTAACTATGGAGCAGGGACAAGGTTAAACAGAATAATCCTTGCTTCGACTGTAAGTTTATTCTGTACTTATTCTTTTTTATATTAAATACCTTTTGATAACTTTTAAGTTTCTTTACAATAAGATCTCCCTAAGTGTAAAACTGAATCATGAATGCATGTGTATTCCTGTGTGTGTGTGTGTGTGTGTGTGTGTGTGCGTGTGTGTGTGTGTGTGTTTAGGAAATGGTGAAATAAAATTTCACTAGTGGAAAAAACCCAGAAGGGTGGTGAGTGGCATTTGCCTGGCGAACCTTATGTGAATGTCTTACCCTCAGTATTTCCTCAATTCTCCAAAAGTGGTCCTAAATGGCTATCATCAGCTATGACTGAGTAAAGGCTATATTCTCTGGAAGGACGTGGGGTTGGTTGCCTTGCACTGGAAGGCAGGCTGACTGGAGCTAGAGCAGGGTCAACGTGTGGACAGCCATCTGTCATGACACACAGCCTGTCATAGAGAGCTCCAGAGAGCAGACAAAGGTGCCCTATCGTTATTTCACAGAGGGGGCCTTCAACAACCCTTCTGGCCCCTGACTGCTGTGCGGGATCACCTGCCAGCGAGTACAGCAGGTTGAACTGCCCAACCCAAAGAAAAACTTCTGAGGGGCAGTGGCCCACATGAGGACAGGGGCTGCAGGCAGGCAAAGAAAGGGAGATTTACAGCTGTGGAACACATAAACAGGCATTAGTAAGGAAGGGGCTTAGCTGAAAGGACTTCTCCCCAGGCAGGACCAGTTCAACATTCATTACCCGAGGCCAAAACAAGGTTCTGTTTTGGCCAGCTCCCTAAGAAAGCAGAGAAAGGATGGGTGTCTTCAGTCACAGGGTAGAGAGAGGCTGCCTCAGGATTTAAAGGCTTCATCTCTCCCATGAGAGTCCTCGCAAAGGTAGCATTCTTCTAGGACATCATTGCCTCAGAAAGGGAAAATGGCAGAACCCAGTTCAAATCCCATTCTAAAATTTATTAAAAAGCTCCTCACACTCAAAAAGCTAGATTTTTTTTTGTGTGTGTGTTTCCTGGGATCATTTTTAGTTTTGCAACTTTGAAGAAATGGCTGAGACACTTGGAAACCTCAATCGTCCTTTCCATTTTGACAAAAGATCAGCTGTTTTAGGAAATGACAGTGTGGCACTGTAGGTGACAGGAATCTCACTCCTCTGCTTCTTGACAACTCACAGGAAAGCCACTGAGAGTGGCCATTGAAAAAAATGCCATGTTCTTGATGATAATGTCTTCTTAGGAGTAGAGGCTGCAGGCAGAAAGGAAGCCCTCCAAATCCCACCGCTTAAACTTATGCCTTCGAGACCGCAGCATGGAAAGCCATGCACAATGCAAACACAGACAAGGGGTATTTGCACAGCTTTTAACTTAGGTCAAAGAAAAAAAAATGTAATTTGTTAAGTAAGAGGGCACTAACACGTGCCACGTCACGCTGGATTTCCTTGCGAAATAAAATAAATAAATAAATAAATAACAAAGTTAAACTTTCAGTCAACCTGAAAATATCTGCTTTTTTTCTGGGGGCAGGGCGGAACGAATGGGAGAGCAGTGGCTTTGTGTTTTTTCTTTTTTTACTTTTTTCAGAGTCTTCTCAGATTCGGGAAGAAGGCAGACAGGAAGTAGGGAAAGCATTTCTTAAAGGCACAGTGCTTGCAGGAAAAGGTAGACCTTGCCTAAGGGTGATTCTGTGTCATAGGGCATGGTCACTGGTAAGTGTGTTTCCGTAGCCAGGACCATGGACTATTCACTGGAGGGGAAATGCTAATGAGCCCAGAGCATACTTGTGGTTTGCGGGTGCTACAGATAAGGGATGGCTTACTGTTCCGGACTCTGCAGTGGCAAATGCTTTCTAAGCAGAATATACCAGAGAGGTTTAGGAAAAAGTTTTAATTTTTGGAAAATTATCTTCTTTAAAATCATGATACAACATTTAAAAAAAAAAAATGGGGACAGGAAGCAAAGGTTGAACACAGACAACCAAAGATCAAAGATTAGAATCCAATGGGCCAGAACCCTTTATTTTATTTATTTTGTTAATAGACTAACTTTGTTCAAAAGCAAGTACATAGGGTACAATAACATATTTACTTTTTTCTTTCATTTCTGCCTTTTCAAACAGAATCTTACCCTGTAGCTCAGGCTGGTCTCAAACAGTATGTAGCTAGCTCAAGGTGACTTTGAAACTCACGGCAATTCTGCCTCAGACTTCCAAGAGGTAAGATTGCAAGGATGAGTCAAAGAAAACACATGGTGGAACTTGTGGCTCTAGCTATATTTGTAGCAGAGGATGGCCTAGTCGGTCATCAATGGGAGGAGAGGCCCTTGGTCCTGTGAAGGCTCTATGCCCCAGTATAGGGGAATGCCAGGACCAGGAATGGGAGTGGGTGGGTTGGGGAGCAGGAGGGGGTGGATAGGAGATTTTTGGAGGGAAAACTAGGAAAGCAGATAACATTTGAAATGTAAATAAAGAAAATATCCAATAAAAAAAGTCAAAAAAAAAAAAAAGATTGCAAGGATGAGCCTCTCTCTCTCTCTCTCTCTCTCTCTCTCTCTCTCTCTCTCTCTCTCTCTCCCTCCCTCTCTCCCTTGGTGGCAAAGGAGATTGAACCCAGGGAATTGAGGATTGAAAATGTAGCCAATGTCTGGATCTAGCTGCTCTATGCTTGTTACATGTTTTGAATGAAATGTTTTGAGCAACATAATCTATATCATCAAATTTTAAAGTTTTCCATGTTTTAATTGTTTCTTTTCTATCTCTGATTCTCATTTTATCCCTTCTCTGTGCAGCTCCACTCTAATCTTAGTCATCAACCACATGCTTTCTAAAACTGTATTTAAACCGTGGTGATAATTAATGATGGATGATGACTTTGAAGAAGATAACTCACATTTACTGTCTTCTAAGGTCAGTGGACACTGGTTAAAACTAAAACGCCAATTCTCTATCCCATGTTCCTAAAACCACAATTTAAAACACTGTCCAGGGTGAGAACAACAACAACAACAACAACAACGAAACTGGTCTTCAAAGCTGTCAGCTGTATTGATGTCCTATGTTTTATGCTGTGGTATAAATAGTAGGGAAATGGCTGACCATTAATCATCTTGCATTTTTGTCCAGAGGAAGACAGCGACCTCACCCTGCACACGGGAACTCTCCTCCTGGCTCACAGAGTAAGCAGGAATGTGGAGCAAGCGCTGACCCCCAGAGTCCAACACAAAGAGCATCCGACAATGCACAAGGTCGGCCGGCCTTTCTCTTCAGACCTGCCTTTGTGCTCCACGTGGGGCATGATCCTTGCAGGCCGCGGGCTCAGCGGATGCCAGGGAGATAGATGTGATATGTTCCCCTCATCCGGGCAGCAGCTGAGCAACTTTCACACAGGCAGGCAGGTACAGCCCAGTGTATAACAGATGAGAATCCCTGGGGAGCCCTTCACTATGGAGAATGAAAAATCAAAAGAGACCATATTGGACACAGATACAAAGAGACTCCCTGCTCCTTTTCTCTCCTCTCTTGTCCCCTTTCTCCCCTTCCTTAGGAAACAGCCATGAATGTGGAAAGCTGTCTTCCCGCTGGAAGCCTCCGAGGGCGTGGGGACTCCAGATGTTCTTCTCTGTAGATGCTTTCCACCCTGTCAGGACCTGCCTTGTTTACCCCTCTGTAAATCCCAGGCGTTCCCCCGAAAAGGCAAACTAAGGGACAGAAAACAAACTTTACAGACACCATTTCGCCTGGCTCACTCCAGCTGAAACACAACAAACTGAATAACCATGTTTGCCTGGTGTAGCTGTTCACATCCAGGTACCAGCGTCTGGGTGTTTGGTGTAGGGTGGAGAATATTTGAGAACAAGGCTGGGGACGAGTTAGTGAAATGTTAATGAGGGATCTCCAACCTCCGAAGGCCTTTTCCTCAAAGTGAGAAGTAGCTAATGGAGATGTTTGAAGGGACTTGGACACCAAAATAGTGTGGCTGCTTTCATTGCAATGTATAACTAAATTATATGTCTTACTGTTGAAGAGAGCTCTGCTAACTTTTCTCATTTACTCTTAAAAGAACTAAAATATAGTTTAAACAATGTTAGTTGTTCTAAGACCATGACTATTCATGAGGCAAGAACAATTTTATACAGTGTAATTGGATAACCAGAAGACATGAAGGGTGATTACATGATCCAAGGACTCAGAAAAGATGTGGTGGGTAGGTTGTGGGTTTTTTGCAATATTTTTATTAAGCCTTTGACAATTTTGTACAATGTCTTTTGAACATATTCCCTTCCCCAAACCCTCCCATTCAAAAATCTCTCCACCTTTCCAGCCCATCTCACCCAATTTTGAGATTATTTCTGCCTCCACCACATCCTCCTTTTCTTCCTCCTCCCCAACCCCCACCATCCACCCCTGTGGACTCCAGGTTGTGTTACTAGCTAGTCTTAAGAGTGGACAAGGCTACCAAGATGCCTTGGTAGTGTGGTCAACCTATCAAAGGTCACATAATTAAAAGGAAAAAGTGACTCTTCTCTTTCCCAGAAACTGTCAAATGCTCACAGCTCTGGGGTAACACATCTTAATTGCATCATTTATTTTGGTGTGGAAAACCTCTGGCAGATATCCACGTTAGTGGTTTCTTGGAGATTCCATCACCTTGATACAGCTTTCTAATCACTTCCTCCCTGATTGGTATTTTATCAAAATTATCACTAAGCCCAGAAGATATTCTAAACAATCAGATTGTAGCGGATTAATCAAGAGCACCTACAGCCTTTGTGTTATGCGGCTCTCACGTGTCTTCCTACATATGACTTAGTATTCTGTAAGAACAGGGCACATTCACGTTAAATTTGGGGTGCCCATCTAAGTTTCTGACTTTAGGGGCTTGCCATTCTTTGGTGATGCTGTTTAATGAAGAGTTAACTCTAGAAATAATTCTTTTGAAGGGATTAGGGTTGCTTTACCACACAGGATATGTGTGTACTTATAAGACGTCCAGGGTTGCTTTACCACACAGGATATGTGTGTACTTATAAGACGTCCAGGGTTGCTTTACCACACAGGATATGTGTGTACTTATAAGACGTCCAGAGCTTGTGATAAGTGCTAATCTGTTGTGACGGAGTTGCGATACAATGTTTCCTTGTGCATTGGACTACACCTCTATCCACGTGTGTCTCTGACTCTGAAGTTAGCTGTGATGTAAAGCCTTGTGAACCTACACACACTTTTCATCTTGCTGAGTGAATAACTATACTTAAGGGTGTTCACTAATGGTAAAGATATTGGTATTTAGGTCCAAAGTGAGATTAAATAATAATGGACTGAGTTAAAAACAAACTGCAGAACAAGTGTGCCCACTCCCACGTTGTGGCAGAAATCAGTAAACCAGCATGCTTTGAGCCTGGCTACAGCTTCAGAGCTCTTCTGAACAACACTGCGAGGAATCCCTACTGTTTAATCAAGCTGGCACACAGGATGCCCCCTTAGTTTTCCAACCTTGGACTCTGATTTTAATGTTCCCATGCCTTTCCTGTCAGGGAAATGATTACAAACTAGTCAGAATACCACATGGATATAGTTTTTGGAACAGTTACCAAAAAAGTGTGTGTGTGTGTGTGTGTGTGTGTGTGTGTGTGTGTGTAATTTATAAAAGAATGGAAGAGTTGGGATTAAGGCCAACTAAAATAAATTTCAGTCGTGAATGGTATTTGATAGTCTATACGTGTTTAGTATTCTACTATTACCACTTTAGTCTCAAAAAGTTGTTGCACATGCTAACATCAGCAATCAAAATGTATAATAATAATTCAGCAGTTTAGGACAACTGAGTTTTCGTAAGTAAATAACACTCCTCTAAGTATTTGTATTTCCCAGGGGCAAGCTAAAGCAATTGTTAAGTATCTTACTCCTTTCTGCAAGCCAATGTATTGCTTACCCACCACCAGGATTGTTGAGATAATACTATTGTGCACTGTGTAAAGATTATTCAAATGCTGATTTCTGTGCAGACCTAGAATTGAGCCCAGACCAGGACTCTGCTATTGCTATTCATATAAATGCATTATATTTTTAAAACCCTCCCCTCTCACCTTCTGATTGGTTTTAATAAAAAGCTAATGCCCTATAACAAAGGCATGTAAAGAAGGTGGGACTCCCAGGCAGAGAGAGAGAGAGAGAGAGAGAGAGAGAGACAGACAGACAGACAGACAGACAGACAGACAGACGACAGACTCTGGGAAAGAATCAGGCAGGAGAGATTCATCAGCTAGTTATGGAGGAAGGAGCAGGCCAGGGCTGAAGGAGAGGTAACTAACTAGTCATGTGGCAGAACTTTCATTAGTATAAATGGGTTAATTGAGTTATGCGCTAGTTGGGAACAAGCCTAGCTATAAGGCCTAAGCCAGGCCTTATACAAGTTTCCCTGTCATTATTCAGGAGCTGCTGGTCCCAAAGAAAGCCTCGATTTAAAAGATACTCTTCCCTTGTCCTTCTTAGAATCTCTCTTGCCTATTTCAGTCGTGGCTGGGGTGTCAGCTCCTCAAAGCTCTGACAGAATCTGATCCAGATTGTTGGCAGTCCTATGAGCACATAGCATCCTGTTTTTTCCATAACATTGTCTGTCTGTCTATCTATCTATCTATCTAACTATCTATCTATCTATCTATCTATCTATCTATCTATCTATCTATCTAATCTAATCTAATCTATCCATAGTCTATAGCATCTATCTATCATCTATCTACTCATCTATCCATTTATCTATCATCCAGTCTATCAGGCTAGCTATGTGTCAATGTATGTATGTATGTATGTATGTATGTATGTATGTATGTATGTATCTATCTATCTATCTATCTATCTATCTATCTATCTATCTATCATCTATCTATCTATCATATCCTACCTATCATCTATATCAGTTTTCTTGCTATTGTTACCAAATACTTGTTTTCTAAGAAATAATCTTGAAGGAAGAAAGGCCTATTGGGGAACTCCTAGTGGCCAGACTGGCTCTGACAGCAGTATTGTCCACCAAGAATATAGAAAAAGAAAGACCAACATTCAGATTGTTCTCTCCTTTTCCTCTTTTTATGCAGTCAGCGTCCCCAGACCAGGGGATGATTCTGGACATATGGGTTTTTCCTTCCCCACTAAACTTCCCTGAAAACATCCTCAAAGATACACTCTAACATGTCTGTTTTCCCCCCAAAATATTTTAGACGTTTTTTTTTTTTTTAATCAATCAAGGCAAGAAATCAAAATCACCTATCACGAGTCCAACTCTTGTCAATTTGACATAAGTGCTCCTCCAGGGCATGGCTGTCCCATTGCAAAATGAACTTATTACAACTTCAGAGATTCCCATAGTCTTAACAGTTGCTCTCCAAAAGTCTAAAGAGCCAGGGAAATTTCTTGACTGGGAAATAAAATTAACAGACAAGTCACATGCTTTCAGTATGTCATGGTGCAGAATGAAAGTCCCTACCCCAAAAAGAGGTAATGGAGACTAGCCAGGAAGGGGTAAGAGAATAAGTACAATTGCATTGTGAATGAACTGAAATATCGAGAAAAGACAACTGGACATCTTAGGGAAAGTACTAGTGATGACCTTGTTTTCCTGGTCCTAGAAACAAAGAGGAAAGAATAGCAATTCGTTTTTAAATTAAATCAACTTTCTTCTCCCTTTCCATAAATTTTGCTTGTAACACAAGATTTCTGAAGTTTGGGCCAGAGAGCTATGTTGGTTGAGGCACCTGGGTTCTTGGAGGGATCTCAGCAAATAATTCTAGCCACTTTTCCCATAGAGAGTATCTGTATTATCTTATATCTTAGGAACATGTTCATTATGAATTCTGATGAGAGTTGGCATAATATTCTCCTCTACACCTGTAGAGTTTCGTAAGGAACCAGAAACATGGATGTCCAAGCAGGAGGCAGAAAAGTGAGACGCGCAGGGCAGTGCCTTCAGAAGACTTGTGGAGGGGAGGAGGGGAAGTCACAGCCTCTAGTGGGATGAATGTTAAATTTCTAAACGTAGAACCTGTACAACAAGAAGGGCCCGGGATCTCTTCATCAGGATCACTTCTAATGACTTAACTTATACAAGGCCTCAACTCCTAAAGTTTTCCCAATTTTCCAGTAGCACCATCACTGGGCACAAAGCCTGCCACACACGAGCTTATTGGTGATGTTTAAGATCCTACCTAATGATGGCACAGACAGAGCTCTCATAGACTCTACTAAACACTGTCTGCTGCCTTGGTGGTCCCTGTAGATCGCCAACTGCCTGGAATCTTAATGATACAGTACCTTCTGTTTGCAAATCTGTTAGAGTTGTAGCCAATGACCTGGAATGCCCATGGCCACTCATGCCTTCGTGACCTGACAAATGTGAAGACTTGTCCAACATTATCACTTCTGCTGACCGGATTCTCAATCTGCCATCACTTTCTGCATGACAATGCCATGATTCATGTTGGACTACTGCTCTCTACACAGCCCCATCACACTCCAAGAAATACTATGAAGTGGAAATACATTGAATTCCACCTTTTGCTTTACAATCACCATTACCCAGAAGTCAGAACAGAGCTGTATTATAGAGGAGATATGAATATTAATGGTGGCCAAGTCTTGTAAATCCCCATGTTACTCAGCCAATCTAGGTCCTTAGTTTCAAGATTCATTTACAGGATAAAAAAGGGAGAGATGTGAGAGAATTTCTATTGCCAGGAACCTCTGGGCCTCTGTGTCATCTGTTTATCTTGTTTCAAGCCAGTATTGTAGGTATTCCCTTCTTATACTTGACAATTCATTCACATCCATTTCTGGTTCCTAGTTAGAACACCTTTGTCGAGCATCCTACCCCTTACCAATTAAACTGTCTTTTTATTTTGAGGATATTTTTATATACAATATATTTAAATATATATTGTATATAAAATATTTTATATACAGTATATTTCCCCAACTCTCCTCCTAGGTCCTTCCATCTCCCTACCCACCCAACTTCAAATTCCTCTCTCTGTATCTCTCTGTCTCTGTCTCTCTCAAAAACAAAACAAAAACACAAGGGTCAAAACAAAACTCTCTTTTCTATGGAGCTGGAAGGAATGCTTTCCGCCCTTCTGGAGGTCCCAAGTACGATTTCTAGTACCCAACTTCAGTTGCCAGCATTCACATGTTGGGTGTCTCACAACTATATATGTAACTTCAGGTTCAGAGAATTCAGTGTCCTCTTATAACCTTCTTGGGCACTTGTACATGTGTGGCACACACACACACACACACACACACACACACACACACACAAATAAATCTTTACACTTCTTAAGGTTCCTATAATCTTTCCAGCTCTTCTATTCCACCAAATCAGTAAGAGTAAAACGAAGGTCAGTTCTGTGTCTTTTTTTAAAAAAGTAAAAACAGAAGACTACTTTGTCAGAAAGATCAACATTAAAGCCCACTTTATAAATAAATTAGAATGTAGAACCTCTTTGTACTTCACCTTTCCACTATTGCTGGCTGCGGGATTTCTTAAGTTTAGAGTTTTGTGATCAGACATATCAGAGGATGTGACTTGAAGCCCTTGCTTACTTTTTTCTCTTGAGTCAGAAGACGACTTGGGCACACAACAGATGGGGAGATCATGGGAGACACGGAGAGGAAAGACAGATAAAGATAGCGAGAACCACCCTGGAAAGAAACACAGGAGATAAAAGAAGAGGGCACACACTGATTCCAAGGAAGTAGCCTATAGGAAGCGAAAGGGGCGGGATTAGATCTAAGTCTCCCATCCCATCCTGCTTTCGCTGGCTAGAATATTAATTGTGAGATGAGGTGTTTGAGATGGGTGTGGGTGTGGGCACGCAGAATTTTCAGCCAGGGTGGATAAATTCTTACAGCACTTCACAGCAGGCTAGGCAAACTGTCTGGACTACCTTCCACGCTCTGAGCAAACTTTCCATTTTTCTTCACGGTCTTCTGAGCCACGCCTCCCAGTGGATCCATGAAGATTAAATAGATTGTGCTTCTGATCTTTAGCGAGCAATGACCAAGGTGGAGTCTGCAGTAATTCTCCAGACAGAAGGTTGGCTTCTATGCTGGGCAGGCAATGATTTTGTCTTCATCCCTGTTTCAATGCAAAGGCGGTAGATAGGAAATGAAGATGGTGGCAGGGCCAGTCAAAGCATAGAAAGGATGACAAGCAGACACACTGCTATCATAGACCTAAGGCCAAAAGGGAACTTTCAAGGACTTCTTATTTATTCACTGGAAATAGCTGGGGTCTGTTTCAGCTGAGCTGTCCAGAACAGGAGATGTGCAAAGACCACCTTGCAGCATGCATTCCTACAAAATGGACATCACAAAAGGCTTGCCCAGAGTTCCCAGGAAAAATATGCCGACATCTCAGGACCCAAAGCGCCTTTCTGTGCAGTGAATCCACAGCTTCGTCACATCACTGCAGACAAAGCTTCTCTGTGCACCTGCCCTTTCCTTCAGTCTCATGATGACCCCAAGTCTAGACCAACAACCAGGGTCAGAAGGAAAATGGGAAATTTATTCTGAAGACTGACAATTCTCTGTGCCCCCTTCCTCTTCCTCCCGAAGGCTTGTTTTCCTGTTAGATGTCAAGTTGATGATTCTAAATCCCAGATGTGTCATGCTTAGGTTTCGAAGAACAGCCTCTCAAATAGAGCAATAAATCTTGGTGCTTGGCGGCTGCTGTGTGGAGCTGCCGTGCCCTGGCTCACACATACCCACTAATTCTGCGTGATAAGTGAGGCTGGAGGAAGCTTTGCGCTCTCTGGGGACTGAGTTCAAGGTGCAAACATATTGAGACGGGATGATTGCTGAATCGGCCCTGCTTCTGAGACGCCTCGGCTCATGCCTGGAGATCCAAAGGCAATCTGCCACGTTAGCTCAGTTAATTGCGTTGGCTCCATGCCTCTTTGGAATCTCTCTCCCTTTCCGAGATGCCGGCAAACTGTGAGGTTTGGTTTTTACCTCTTCCATGTTTCTGTACCCAGGGGTGAGGCTGGGATTCTCCTTTGGTCCCTTCCCTGGGGCTTCATAAATGGCACCGGGGGAATCCTCTTCTGTCTTGTTGGGGCAAATCTCTCAGGGGCTGCCCCACAGAGGCACTGGTCCAAGAAGAGAATACACAAGCTCGGCTACATATTCATTGTTGAACCATGCTCCGTGTTTGTCGAAGTTGAATGCCATTGGAGGCTGTGGTGACAACGTGAGCATCCTACACCTGCCTGAGAGTGTGATGCCTTTTACTCAATGGCTAAGTGCAGAATCCAGACAGGCTGTCGGCTTTGCCATGCTACCTCTGCTGTGCTCTTTGCTCCTTTGGGAAACATGCAGTCTCACCAAAGGAATTCCTACAGCAGCCTTCCATGCTCCTGTCTCACGGCCCAAGCAGTACTTAGCACAGAAGGACAAATCATGTATGAAATAACACAATGCTTTCAAAGCACTCGGCACTGTGTTGGGTGTGCAGAGAGCGCTGAGCATGCGTTACAGATGGGTGGTACAATGACACGGATAGGATATCAGGTTAATGTGCCATGTTTCCCTCAACGTACATGGTCTTTGATATTCGCTTGCCACTTCTCTGTGTGTAGGTGTATAGGTAGGGATCATTTTATGAAGTCAGCATTTCTGTTGGGGTTGTGACATGTGCACCTGTGATCACTTGACATTTGACTGTGTCCACTTGAGAAGTGAAATGGCTCACTGTCTCAGTTAGGGGTTCTATTGCGGGGAAGAAACACCCAGACTATGGTCACTTTTCTAAAAGAAAACAATAGGGCTGGCTGTTCTACAGGTTTGGTGGGAAGCATGACAGCATGCAGGCAGACACGGTGTGGAGAGGGGAGCAGGGAGCTCTACATCCGTAGGCAGCAAGAAGACAGAGTGATACTGGGCTTGGCTTGAACTTTGGAAACCTCAAAACTCACCCCAAAGGACACACTTTCTCCAACAAGGCCACACCTCCTAATAGTGTGACTCCCTATTAGCTGTGAGGGTCATTTTTAACCAGACCAACACACTCACTGTCAGTGTATCTACGATTCCTGTGCCTGGAGGTAAGAAGTGCCTTACATTCTCCTCAAGAGGTTGTCAGTTTGTTTTCCCCAACTCGTCGACGAGAGGCATGCCCAGGCAGGGGGTAGAGAAATGGCACTAATATGGGACTAGCGTTACAACAAGAATCTACTTCTTGTCTCAAAACCAGGATCTTAATCTGATAATAAAATATTGAAGTCAATATGGATAACCTATAACAGAAACAAATTGTACTTTGTGATAGCACTGTTAAAAATGAACAGGCTTTTTATATGTCACCAAAAGATATGTAGAATATATATATATTAGAATAAAGCAAGATATATATATATATATATCTCTTCATTCTGGTAATCTGAGAACCTGTCAAGGTGTGTTCTCAGTTCCTGGTTTTCTCCTTGGGTGTGCCATTTTCAAATGAAGGCAGATTCAGTTTTTGGTTTTGACTCTTAATACTTCCTCTCCACACGACTGGAGATCTCTTCTACCCTTGGAGACTTCTATGCTCTAAACTTCCAGTCCCAGCTGAGGGCTACATGTACTTCCTGGCACTTCTGTTCACGTCTACACAGTACTCTACTGGGACAAGTAGGAGACAGTTGCTGGAGGATGGACCCAATGGAAGGAGCTGTGAACATCTGGAGAGACTCCCAGGTCTCTTTATAACCTACTTGTAAAGACCACGAATTAATTTCTAGTAATTCCTAAGGGATTACACAAACTTGCCTTTGGCTTCTGCTTTTTAGGAAGCAGTGGTATGCACGAACAGCAAACGGAGGTGCTGGGAGACACACTCACCACCTTCCAGTCAAAGAGATAGTCAAAATGAAATAAAATTTCAGGCTAACCATGAGTCCTGAATATGAAGTGACTTTTCGCAATGAGTTATTATTATGTATTTGACATGGGAAGGAATCCTCTTCCTCTCTTTCTCTCTCTCTTTCTCGCTCTCTTTCTTTTCTTTCCTTCTTTCTTTCTCTCTCTCTCTC
>NC_034610.1:43013567-43016177 GCF_900095145.1 Mus pahari | reverse complement strand
CAGGGCTATACAGAGAAACCCTGTCTCGAAAAACAAACAAACAAAAAATAGTATCTCCATAGAATAGTGCATCTCTCAACCCTCTTCAGAGAGGTTTATTACAGCAGATAGCCATGACCACAGAGACCCACAATGGGTTAACATGAAGAATAAGGGGCTGGAGAATGCTTTCCCTCAAATAGGACATATCATACCCTTCCTGGCAAGGCTCAGGAATTCTTGTGGAAGAGGAAGTAGAAAGACTGTAGGAACCAGATATGGTGGATGACTACAACCATGTTATCTGGACACAAGACAGTTGCATGTATGAACAGCATGAGCTAGACCTCTGCAAGCTCAAGCCAGACAAAATTTCAGGATGAAGCAGGGAGGGGCAGAAAGTACTACACCTGTCTGAGGAGCTATTGGCCCTTGAGAGCTGCTGAGAGGAGGAGAGTTGGTTTTCATTAAGGGTGTGACCCCTGGTATATCAATTGCTCTCCAGATGTAAGCCCACGCGCACAACACAAATTGGAGTCAGTAGGCTTGAATTAAAAAACAAAACAAAACACAGGTAGTGGGGGCAAGGAAGGAAGTTGGCACAGATCTGGGGGGAGTTGGGATATGAGGGTTTGCTCAAAAATACACCATGTGAAATTCTCCAAGAATGAATAAAAATATAATTTTTTTTCAAAAAGGCTTAACTTGGGGGTGATATATGTTTGACTCGGGTTCCAATATATTAGAAATTCCCCCCAGGATCCTGTTATTTCCATTCTCCATGGTCTAAGTCTTCCCTCAAACCCTTAAGCTTGCTTCTGC
The DNA here is from genome assembly GCF_900095145.1 of Mus pahari. NCBI lineage: Eukaryota > Metazoa > Chordata > Mammalia > Rodentia > Muridae > Mus > Mus pahari. Next base: position 43,015,376 of record NC_034610.1, on the reverse strand, counting down.
TACCATGGTACCTTTGCTTCTGCTTGTCCCACTCCTTGGGAAACTATTCCTTAAGACTTTTACACAATTGCCTCTCACTTCTCAATCCGAACCATGACACAACTCCCTTCCCCCCCCCCCCCCGAGGAAATCGGCAGCATCGTCCTTTTACATCCTCTGGGTCACTGGCCCTGAAGGTGTCTTGGTTTTCCAGAGCCAAGGTCTCCTCAGGAATTAGACTCATAGACGTTTTTCCAGGACCATATAGCAAGTGTACTGGCTGGTCTTACGTTGACATACAAACTAGAGCTATCTGAAAGGAGAGGACTTCAGTTGAGAAGATGCCTCCATAAGATCTACAGTAGTAATTGACGGGGGAAGTCTCTGCCAGTTGTGTGTGATTCCATCCCTGGGCTGCTTGTCCTGTGTTCTACAAGAGAGCAGGCTGAGAAAGCTGATAAGGATCATAGGTCCTGCCCTGTTTGACTTCCGTCAGTGGTGAACAGCAACGTGGAAGCATAAGCTAAATTGCTGTGAGTCGTGGTGTTTCATTCCTGCAAGAGCGAACTGAACTAAGAATGTCGACATCTTTATCTCCCAGTTGGAACCTATAGATCAAATAGTTGCTTGGTTGTGAATAAGCTAAGGAACGTGGGCATATCATGGTTTGTGTGAACATCTCTGGATTCTAACAAGCCAGAGGCTCAAAGAAAGCCCTTTGACCTTTCCAGGGATACACATGTCCTACATTTTCCAGAATAAATTCCTAGAAGATTCGAATGAACAAGAAAACGGATAATTTCTGTGCCCCAAGAAATATTCATTTTATAAATGAAATCTTGGTGTTTATAGGACATGGGTTGGCATTATCTTCTGGTTTTGTTCCTCTCACTAAGCCATTCTAAGATGAGAAAGACAAAGTACACTGGTTTACAGTGAGTTTGAATGCAATCTGTTAGTATAAATAATGGCTAAAATGTGGTAGAGCCATCTGTCACTTTAAGGCAAATACAGTTACTTTTAAGAAGCTCATAAATAATAAATGTATCCCAAGGCTCTGAAGGATTGGATGCATTTGAGAGGAAGGTAGCTGAATTTTTCTCACCTAGAGTACAAATAATGTTGTCATAATTCCAAGTCTCTTCTTGTCTTCCTCCCTCTTCCCACTCTTTCTCCTCTTCCTCCTCTTCTTAATATCCCATAGAATTACTCAGGTTAGGGCTTATCCTCACGTGACTCTTTGAGTCGCACAGAATATTTGCCAAGTATCATTTTAGTAATGCAACATATGGCCAAGTGCTCTTCTTTGCTACCATGTAGCTGTGAATATGCATGTGTGTTGCATGTAACACACACACATACACACACACACACACATGCACACCCAGGCACATACACACACATGCACACACAGGCACATACACACACACAGGCACATACACATACAGGCACATACACACACAGGCACATACACACACAGGCACACACACACAGGTATACACACACACAAGTATATATACACACACATGCACACACAGGCACATACACACACAGGGATACACACACACACAGGTATATATACACACAGGCACACACAGGAACATACACACACATGCACACATGGGTATATACACACACATGCACACACAGGCACATACATACACTGTTTCAGTTCTAAATCCTAATGCTCTCAGTAAATTGACTGAGTCTAGGGAGATGGAAATTCAGCCAAAGACTGGAGCTTGCCGCAGTGGTTTAGAGCTGGATATGACACAAAACTGGATTATAATGTCATCCACTAACTGACAGATCATTTAGTGTCTTGGAAGA
>NC_034610.1:42989206-43012992 GCF_900095145.1 Mus pahari | reverse complement strand
ACTGACAGATCATTTAGTGTCTTGGAAGAGCCTGTTTTCACACTGCTGAAGCCCTCACAGGGGAATTCCATGTGGGCTCCTTATTGTCAGAGCTACCTGAATGCAATTTTGGTTCCTATGAACCTTCTTTTGTATGTTAAAGGCTATCCGAAGTTTTGATGCATAAAACACTTTTCCAACAAACTTTTCCCTCGGTGTAGGATTTGTATTATTCCTCTAATAATGTGAATAATTGACAATTTCTGAGAGGGAATGTGCTTTCATGTAAGGAATAGATCGACAGAACTATGCACTATTGAAGCCAAATTCTAGCATCAGATAATGTTGAGTGCAAATTTGGGTAAGGAATCCTTTTAAAATTCTTAGCTGACCTCCTGTAGTCAGAAAGCTTGGGATTTTGAGGTTAGACTGGAATATATAGTAAATTCCAGGCCGGCTTAGGCCACCCTGTAAAATCCTGTCTCAAAAACAAAAAACAAGCAAAAACTAATGGTGTGTGTGTGTGTGTGTGTGTGTGTGAGTGTGTGTGTGTGTGTGTGTGTGTGTGTGTGTGTAAGTAGTAGTAGTGGTGGTAGTGGTAATGGTAGCAGTACTAGTACTAGTAGTTGTTGTAGTAATGTAGTAGTTCGAAGGTTACTCTGAGTAACAAAATCTGCTCCTCCACCTACGGAGCTCCTTCTCTTATTCATGGTGCTCCCCCTTACTCATGGTGCTCCTTCTCTTATTCATGGTGCTCCTCCCCTTACTAACAATATTCCTTCTCTTACTCATGGTGCTTCTTATTCACAGTCCAGTGCATAGGCACTGCTTCTCCCTAGACTGTCCCTAATGATGACATGTCACCATTCCAACTGTCAAGACTGAAACTTAACTGACCCAAATGTCTCCAAATAAAGCAGATTGTTTGCTGGGAACATTTATGACCCATAAAGAGTGAGAGTTTACTCTGGCAAAACATTCCTTTCCATAAATAAACAACATACTCTGTGTCTCACCAGTTGACTTTGAAACTATGCATTTCTCACTTGGCTGGAGGCCGCATCCAGCGCGTCTTTGATGGCATTCTGTACCCAACTGTTGTGTAAAGGCTGTTCTCCATTCAGTTGGTCCTATATTCACATACCAAAAATTTTCCCACTTTCTTCCACTACTTCTCTTGCCAGCAACATGTTTACCATGATTTAGATGTCTATTATACGCATGAATGACTTGTCTACTTAATTTCATCAAAAAAATGAACCCTCATAAGTGGCACAGATGCTGATAGGATGGTAATCAAATTAGTTTTTGGACAGGTTTATGGCCACTTGCTGTCAGTTCAGCTCTCTTTGGCTATCCACCCCTAATATGGTTTTGATGGTGATTAATGGCTCCATTAATACCCAGTTTGTGTTATGATAGACCTAACATTACAGTCTTTTGGCTGACCACAGATGACAGTCTACTTGCTAAAAGTCGGCTGTACAAAATGTTAGCTACGAGTCTAGGTTTTGGTTCTTCAGTCTGAGAGATTTATGCTTAGATCCAACATTGATGAGCATTCTAACTGGACAAATGCATTGTTTCTAAGTTTCTGAGAGTCCATTTCAATGACTCTTCTCTCCCCTTGTCTTTGTTCCACTGATAGTGTCACCTTAAATTATAATCATCATCTCTGACGCTCCATTTCCTATTCGGTTGGGCTCATAGTGGGTTGGCTTATAGGTCAGCTACAATACTTATTCTCTTCTAAGCTCTTTAATATTTGCTTTTAAAATTCATTTTCTGTTTTTCTTTTTTCCATTTTCTGACAGCATAATTTTCAAAAGAAAATCAACGTTTCTTTGAATCTTTGTTATCTTTAACTTTTATCTTTTCTTTTTCTAGACTCTGCAGACCATTCTACTTTTGCCTTGTTCTATCTTTTTTTTTTTTTTAATTTTTTTCTAAGTGGATTTTTAAAACGAAGTCTCTTGTGAGCATCCCGAGTTTATTTGTTTTATTTTTTATTCATTCAATTGAATTGCTAAGGGGATGGGAACAAAATGGGAGCCTTGTAGGCTAAACTATGGCAAACACATTTAGATTGTTTACACAGCTTTTTTATGTTTAAACAAACATGTTTTTTTTTATAATGAAATTGAGTTTCCTCCTGCCCATATTTGATTTTTATGTTCATCTGTGCGCTTGCCTAAACCCCACCCACTTGCTGCTATGCAAATACAGATTATGCAAATTTTTGTTTTGAATTGGGTGAACTGAGCAGATGCCCATTTCAGCATAAATAGTGTTGAGAAAACGGCCTGAATAGACAAGTATCATGATAAAAAATAAATGTAGATGTAAAGATTAATGTTTCTTTTTATACAAACAGAAGTATTAAGGGTTTCCTTTCATGTGGAAAATCTAAGGTCAATTTATAATAAGGCGAAATTTTTAAATTCAATTTCCTATTTACCACCACGTTTGCAGAGTATATCCAATCTACTGCAGTGGATTTCTGCAGGATTAACTTATTAGAATCCTCCCTTCACTTGAACACATATGATCCCAGCTGTCTAGTCAATTGCTTCAACACTGGCATCTCTTCTGGCTAGCTGTTCTGTGATCTTGCTGTTATTCTTTTTTTCTTTTTCTTATTTTTTTAAAAACATATTAATCTCATAAATAATTTCATAAATAGTTTTAATATGCCTCTTTCAAGGGCTTTGATTTTGTTTCAGACAAATTAATAGCCCTGGAAGTTATATGATCATTTATATTCATCTGGTTTAAACTCAAACAGTTTTGTGCTTTTTGAAAGAAAATGTAAAATAGGCAAATGAGAAGAACTGGGGAAGAGAAGTGACTCCCAAGCCCTGAGAGACCTAGGTGTGTAGAATGGAAATCTCCCTACACAGAAACAATTTTAAAAGCCAATTTCTAGAAGCTATTACCACTGGGTCTCTGTTTTTGTTGAAGGCACCTAACAAGGGCTGTGTCTCTTCAGACCACTTATGGCTCTGGGTAACATCCCTACTTCTAGACAGGTGGCAACACAGAGCTCAGTATCCTTCAGAGTGATGAAGGCTGACAGCACCCAGCCAGAGTGCACCAGGAAAAAACAGCTTAGCATACTATATCTTTGTAATTTTACTAATATTTTAACTTATTATTTATTAAGGATTATGGCCTCTTCTCCTGTCCATTTCCTAAAATCATTAACAAACTCTTGAAAAACCCAGGAAGACAGTTGTTCTAGAAAACTCCTTGATACAGGTCTGCTTGACCGACTTTGGCAATGTGTCTGCATCTCTCGTGTTCTCAGGCACACACACAGGCTATAGCAGATGCTCAATGAATGTCTAAAAGGCCATTTGAATATCAGAAATCACGTCTGGCACACAATATAGAGTTTCCAGTGGGCAGAGGGTTCTGGAGTCCATCTCACTGGTAGCAGTGAATGAGGGCAACTAAAGATGCTTTCAGCTATTGGGATCATGTGATGGGTATGACATCACCTTTTCTCACTGGCACTCAAGGTATCCAGTTTGGTCTTGGTACATTTCTCTTTTAGTCTAGAACCAAAACTTCTCTGGGGGGGGGTGGCCTGATGTTGATTCAAGAACTTACCCTAAGACACACATTTCAGTAATAACCAAGCACCAGGCACCATGTTAAAGACTGAAATAACTAAAAATGAAGACAATCTTTGGGCTTCCAGGATTCATTATTAAGGAAAACAGAACCAACAGACAAGTATTTCTAAGAGTCATTTTGTACTCAAGTTGTGTGCCAGGTGCTATAGTTAGGCAAGAAGGGATAACTCCAGCCCTCTGGAGAGTTAAAGTACTTTTTCTGGGGAAGACACCTTTAGTTGAAAATGAGCAGCAGTTCTTTAAGTAAGAAAGGCAATAAAGTGCCCACTCCTTATCTCCTAAATTATAAGCATTCATGGAGATACCAGTATACTCAGATGAACATTTAGAGATTCAGGAACTAAAGGACTTGATCCAATGTTGTTATCACATATTTCCATTTACATGAATTGGATAAAGCCAACTTTTTACAGGCTTCCCTAATCTGAACCTACTTCGCTAACCTTTTCAGATTTAAGATGACGCTTTACAAGCTGAAGGCAAGGTGAAAAACTAGACCCACAGTGTGCTCCTGTTAGTAGCTTGCTGTCATACCCTGAACCAGGTGACAATCAAGGGTGAGAATTATAGCTTAGATGTCTGCTTTGCCTAGCAAGTGTCTTTCCTGTGACCTAATAAGGACTTGCTGATTTGACTCAGAGCTACTAATGTTCCAAGGTTAGAGTAAGCCTATTAGAGGAATTGAATACCATTTCACTCAATAATATTTTAGTGGTCTGAAACTGATAATTCAATTTTAAATTTGGTTATCTTTTAACTGCACAGACACAATTATATCCAGTGAGACTTACAGGAGGAAATCTCATGCTAGTAGAGTTCACGGGTTCTGATTATAGGAAAACATGACTTTTTCTCTCCTTTTTAATGTTTGATATGTTCGCTTTTTCAGTAGTCATCCAATTCATATTTTGTTCATTAGATGTTTTGTCCTCTTACAGAATTTTTGGCCTTGGATTTTTAATGTGGTATTTATTACCCCCAAAATATTATTGTTCCCTGTTATGCTGAATTATGAAGTTATTCTGATGAAAACGGAACCAAACATAAACTTCTATGAAAGCCAGTCTTTGCCAAGAGGTACAAGGCTCTTTTGTTTATGGCTAACCTGAGGCAAGCGTTCTTTCAATGGTAGAAGAAACTTGTTTAACAGAAGCAATGGACCAACAAAACTCATAGAGTCCCATGTCACCTTTCTCTGCCAAGGCTGTCATCTGTGAACTGAAGGACCTCTACTTCTGCTTTTGAGGGACACTTTCATATTCTATAGTGGAAAGGTACATTTATAGCCCATAGTGTAAAGAGAAATGAGAGAGAGAGAGAGAGAGAGAGAGAGAGAGAGAGAGAGAGAGGTTAATCCTCTTCTAGCCCTACCCTGATGTGTCCATGGAAGGAATATAAGGTTGAAGTTGGTAGACACTAAGTTGACTCAGCAGTTCAAAAAGTGCCTGAGCTCAGATTTCCACAGAGTGAAGGAAGAATATAGATGATACTATGAGATGCACAAATGTCACAAGTCTCAAAAGTGTGGCTAAGTAGTTGACCAAAGGGGCAACTGAACTCCAGCATAGTTGACTGCCTTTGAGCCCCAACACACTACCTTCCCCCGTAACATGTTCCAACTGTAGATGAGATGGAAGAACTGAATTTTAGGGTTTTTACTCTTTTTTTTTTTCAGGTTGCTTGCTCTTTGAATAAAACACCATTAAAAGATTCCATTCTAACGTGTACACACACACACACACACCTCTACCTGAACAAATAAAAATACAGATAAACATTTTATAAAAGAAGGAAGAGGTAAGAGAAGAAGGAGGAGAAGGAGGAAAATGAGGAGAAGAAAGAAGATGAGAAGAAAGGAGAAGGAAGAAAAGAAGAGGGTAGAGAAGGCCTCCCTTTGTTCTGAGGACCAGTCTACTTGCCAGAATAGAATAGCAAATTTTCTGGATTAGAGATAGATAGAGATATTAGAGATATTCTGGTAATAAAGATCCTAGGTCCCTCATTGGAGGACTTTTTAAAAAAAAGTGAAGAAGCGTTATTTCTAAGCTGCTTAAATATACTAGAAAAATGAAAATATGAAAGCAGGAATTATGTCAACATATTTTAGAAACATGTTTATGTGCATTTATAATTGAATGCATAATGATTTAAACATCTAACAAAAAGAAAGAGGGAGTTCATGAGAAGCTAAACTTCTGCAAGTTAGAGAGTGCCCCATACTTGTGGTGTTTACACCTGTAGACAAACAGTGAGGGAATCAAAATGAAATCACATGGAGTCAATTTACTCCTGATGACGAACCTACATTCCTTCCTTGACTGTAGTCATTCTGCCTCGTTTTTTGCCACACCAAGATTATTTTCTTTCCTTGAAAAATAATAGGGGCCTGGACACAGTCATTTCAATGTGGTCATATATGTGTACCAAAGCGGGTAGCTCAACATAGCAGAGAGTCTGCCCCTAAATCGCAAGAATACAATAAGCACAAAGACCCTGTTATCCTGAGATACCAAAAACAGATAATACTACTATTAGTTTGAGGTTTTCAAAGTATCCAGAGTAATCAACAGTGGTAGTTTAACTGAATCACAGAGTTGAACTTACCCAGAGCTTAAGGCCATAGTGAATTTCTGACACTTGGTATTCACATAGGCTGTCAGCCAGGATCTGCTTTAGGTTTCTCACTTGTCTTGGTGTCCACCCTTCTTTACTATCGTGTCATCATGCTCCAAAGCACACCCTCCTTTCACCATTAGCCAACTCCTCTGCCCATCAATGCCTTCTCACCCTTTAGGATCATGTCAAAGTCTCATCTACTTTATGGCCTCATCTATCTTTCTTTGGCCTCTCCTGTTGCGTGTAATTTTAAAAACACACTACTTGCCTTCCTGGGAACTCATCCAGCGCTCCGACCTTTCCTGGTTCCCATTTCTCCACCTGGCTTAGCCTAGAATTGAACGCAACCATCCTCCAACCCAGGAAGGCTGGGAGCTGCCGTCCTCTTCCTCCAGGCAGGCTTCACCAAGCTGCCATCAACTGTCCACCTTAGCGCTGAGAAAGAAAAACGCTAGATAGCTTTATAACATTTAAACTAGCCATATCGCACAATTTCTGGGCACTGAAATTTCCTTCCCTGATCTTATCAACTAACCTATTTCAGCCATCCGCTATTGGCAGAGCCCCCCCCCACCCCCACCCCCGTTTCCAGCCACCCAAGATCTTTCATGGATGTAGCTTGCCTCCCTTTCTGAAACCTGACCTGAAGAACTCCTCTTTCCCTGCATCCCGTCTCTTCCTCCTGGGACCTGGAAGTCCCACCTTTCCCTTCACCCAACAATTGGCTCTTGTCTTCTTTATTGACCAAATCAAGCACCAATTAGGGAAACAGCACCTCCTGTCCTCTGTAGCAAAATCCTAACTACATGTTGATTGGCATACTCCATAGTCACGTGTGTATAGTTCAACTTCCAAGCACATTTAATACCAGTTGGAGATCAGTGTCTGGCAACTCCAAGGAAATCTGGCTGCTCAAAGAGATAGATGCCAATCCCAAACCTGTTCTACCAAAGACGAGCCAATTGTGACAGAATTGATGTTAGATTTAATTTATTCTCTGTCACCGAAATTACTTCTGACATGTGGATTAGGTTTGTTTCATTAAATCCACCTTGCTAAGCCTGGCTCTAGATGCACGGCCAGTGGACCTAAATACTAGTATAGACTTCTCCAAGAAAGGCTTCCAAGGTGACATTTTTAATGTATCCAAAGGACACCGTGCTGGGAACTGACAGACTTATTTCTAGACTTTCAAATGATGCAGCTAATGAGCATATTAGGGACCAGAATAAGTTTCAGACTCAGCTATGCTGTGAACTGGTGACTGGCCTAAAGGAATTGATATCAGGAAACTTACTTTCACAAGATCCCCTCTTAAAGTATTAACTATACTTTGGAGGTACATAGCCAAAGGATGCTCATGTGAAACAAGAAATAAGAAACAGGACTTATAGTCAAGTAGATTTTAGTCGATGTTATCACAACAACTGTAGCAAGCAACATCTTGATACATGTGTATCAGTGAGGTTTCCTCTCCTTCATTGTCCTTCCATCCTAACCTGCCACACTTCCTCACTGCTGCCACTGCCCCATGAGTCAGTTTCCCCTTCTGCTTTCATGTTACATGTACTGCATCAACATTCCCCTCTTTTCTTTCTATCTCTCTTGATATCTCTTTGTCTCCTTTCAAGATTATCAATACCTATGCCCCTACACACACTTAAACACATGCACACACTTTATAACTCTAAGCATACTTCTGACATATAAGAGGAAATGCAGTATTTGTCTTCACAATTTTTAAGTTATCCACTATTTCAGTTTCATTTCATGTATTTTACAGAATTTTCTTGCTATTTCAATACTTATTCATATTTTGGAAGCACAAATCTAAAAAGAAAAACCCCAAGGAAGAGTGTCTCATTTGATCAATACCAACTTGTCATTCCTGGAATCATATACATGTAAGTAACATTATATGACTGAGCACACTAAGTACATTTATATACTTGGGAGTGTTTGTGTATGTGTGTGTGTATATGTGTGTGTGTGTATGTGTATATATACACTATGTATGTACACATATATATAGTGTGTGTGTGTGTGCATGTGTTTAAAATTAAAGAAAAAGAGGCCATGATTTTTAAAAAGAGCAAGGTGGAGGGTTTTGAAGGAGGAAAGAGAAAAGGAAAATGTAATTATAATCTTAAAAAATATTTTAAAACATGTCAAGACTACAGACTCTATGTATATGGGAAATACAATCCTGAAACATATGAGGAAAAATTCCGTTATCTCTAAATATGCTTTCATTCTTATATTTTTTATTTGAACAAGCTCTTTTATTTTAAACTGATTTTAAATTTACATAAGTGGCTATTATAATCATAAATAATAAATCATTGGTACATAACTTTGTTGGGCATATTTAATCAAATAAAAAGTATATATATATATTCCTTCATCAGATTTGAATTTTAAATATTTCCAATAATATATTTTTCACTACCAAGTTGATTTTCACAAAAAATTATCTTTTGCTTTTAAATGTATTTTCTGACTTTTCTTGCAGCTAGAAATGATATTTAATATAGTGACCTATTCTTGATGATTGTCTTTCGAAACATTGTTTAAAATAAGAGATGCCTGCAACCTTATCACTTGCGGATGAGTCATTCATCTTGAGTGGGATCCTATGGAAATTTGTTATCAGTTCAAATGGTAAACGCTGCTTATGTTTTACCTGTCAAATGTTGGGTTAAAGACTTTCTGACTTTTGTCTGTATTAGTGGCTCTCACCCGTCCTAGTGCTGTGACCATTTAACATAGTGCCTGATGTTGTGCTGCCCTCCCAGCTGTAAAATTATTTTTGTTGCTACTTCATAGCTGTAATTTTGCTACTGTTATAAATATCAACGTAAATATCTGACATGCAGGGTATTTTAAATGCAACCCCCGTGACAGGGTTGTTCTACCACCATCCTGCAAAGTAGTCACGACACACAGGTTGGGACCCTCTGATCTATATACATTAGTGAGTAAAGTTCTTTTTCTGGCAGCATTACTTGCTTTAAAGATCTCTTTTCAAACTACTTGGGCTTCAGCATTGCTGAGTCAGAAACTTATCGTGTTCATTAGCTCCATCTTTTGAAAATCTGGAAATTCGTCTATGTTAGTTCCCAGCACAGTATCCTTATTTGGGATAATTTTAAAGCTTCAATGTTGGGCAGTCTTTTCTAACTTACATTCAAAACTATCACTGAGAACCCCTTTGCCTTGAAATGAGCCATGGCTATAGCTGCTGGTGTTTTCAATTTGCTTGTTTCAATTTTTTTTTTCCAGTGGGGGATTCTGACCACACATGATGTGACTTTGAATTCTACAGTCCTATTCTAGAGTGCTATACTTCAGTGCATACCATTCTGAAAGGTCTGTAAGTATTGGCATGGGCTGTCAGAATTGATCTATTTGTGGTATAAACAGCCCTTCTATCTTGGTGATGATTCAGAATGGGGAGCTGTGGGATTCAGGAAAAAGGGGCCAGAGGACCCATGGCTCAGGGGCCGGAGGACCCATGGCTCTAGCCTCTCCCACACTGCAAGTAGGGGCTGCTGTCCAACCCAGTGAGGGGGCCACAAATTTAGCAGGAAGGAAATTCATCAAGACCCTATTGGGGGGGGGGGACTCTCCCAAGGACACTTTCTGTCATCTTTAGCAAGCTTAGGTCTGCTCTGGGGCCTCTATGTTTGATGTGCTTGCTTCATTGTGCCTTTTAAAGCATTTTCCATCCTACGTAATCATCCCTCTAATGTCTATAAACTTGAATAATGATGACCCAGAAATTTAAAACAGAAGGAAAACTTTCTGCATCCTTGGCTTGCTTTGTCCTTACTTTTAGTGGAGCTGGAAAAAGAAAGGTAAGCCAAAGACCAAATGCCTGAAACAGCTTGTATCTGTCTCCTCTCTCTCTCTCTCTCTCTCTCTCTCTCTCTCTCTCTCTCTCTCTCTCTCTCTCTCTCTCTCTNTCTCTCTCTCTCTCTCTCTCTCTCTCATGCATCGTTAACACGGCGTGAGTCATGATTAGCAGCTGATCCCCATAATCCATGATTTAGAAGATTTACAGAGAAGGAAACCCATGCGCTTTCACTTGAATTGTATGTCTTTTCATCATAAAGATGGCAGTGCCTTCTGAGGAACCAGATCTTAAAATACATTTTGATGCTCAGTCAATACCCAGGTCTGTATAGAAGCATATGAAATCATCAAAATATTCTCGAAGCCCAGGAAAACCCTCATCTGTAGTTGCATCTGATGACCACAGCTTCCCAAAGATTAGGAATGTTTCCCCCCCCCCTTTCATTGTTGGTCATAGTGTGTTTGTCTGTAATATGTAGACTGATTGTTCGCAGCCTGGCAACAGCTCAGAGAGTGAGGGGGCCTAGAAAACTATAGCCCCTTGTTAGTTGCAGTCCAAACTTCAAAGGCTTTGGGAACATTAACCAGACAGGTTTCAGCAGCCCATAAAGCAGCCAGGCAAACAAAAGGCAGACCCTCTCACCGAGGTGTCTCCCGATCCAGGGAGATTTTTAAGTCCACTTTTTTTCTTCTACTTCTTCTTCTTTTATTTTGATGAAACTCCTGGCAAAGAGAGGAACTCATTCTGCCCATGGTTGTGTGCCCCCTTGATTCAGCGTCAGAGGGGTAGATAGGCATTTATGGCACCATCAATCAAGGGATAAACCATACATGAGCAGCTGGCACATGTGCTAATAACTATAATTATTAATCATTGCAATTTCACACCCTTCAAAGTTATGCTGTGTGCTTTCTGTAGGGAAGCCATCCCTGGCGCCTTGAGCTGCTTATGGTATGAAAATATGATGTGGTGATGCTCTTTGATAATTGTCTTATGACAGTATTGATCTGCCTACAATTGGGTTTGTGGGGCATCGAAGCCCTGCAAAGTGGTTGTCCTTGTCTCCTGGTATATATCATTGTCACACATGCCCCATTGTTAGTGAGTGGCGTGAATTACTTTCAGCATTTGGCCAAGACTCTAGCTGCTAGGTCACCATTATTCTGTCCTTATGTCACTACCAGGACTCTTTCTTTGATGTTTCCTTTGTACCCCGAAAGCAAAACTCCTTTAACTTAAGAATGGTAGCCTGCAGCAGGGTTTCAAAGACACTACAGGTTTAGGGTGAGTGGAGACCAAAAAAAAAAATCATGGGGAAAAGTTCTCCCCAAAGTGATTTTTCATTTCCCTTCCTTGTCCTTGTCAGGGCTGGCTTGTATGGTGGGCAGGGGGGCAAATGGGATGCAGATATTTCAATCAATTGCCAAATTTTGTATTCATTAAGTAGCTCCTTTCGAGACTCTAAAGTTATTGCCACACATCAAATCAGTGAGCTCTGCTCATGGCACAATCATGGCAAGCAGTTTACCCAGGACCAAGGTGACCAGCTTTCTCCTGGTGACCTCATCCACTTGGAAGCCCTCATACATCTTTAAAACAACCCCTTTGAAGAGCAAGGCAGCACCTTGCCGGGCAATCTGCATATTCATTTGACCTTGCAGCCAGCCTCTCCCAGAGGCCAGCGGAGCCAGCCGAGTGCATGGGCCTCTGCCCACTTGTCTGGAACTCCATGAGCCCTCACTGGGCAGTGTCTAACCCGCTCCTGCTGTCTCTACAGCTGCTCCGTTCCAGTGACCCCCAGAAGGTTCTGGTGATTGTTAGAAGAGATTTCTATTAATCAACTACAAACCGACTGTTACAATTTCACACTTTTTTTTCCCATCATTTCACACATTTAATGAATTTGGGTGTCTTTTAAATTCAAAACATTTACAATTGGGCCAGAAAACACACACACACACACACACACACACACACACACACACACACCAAACCAAAAAAAAAAAAAAAAAAAAACTCCAAACAACAAAAAACTCCAAAACAACTACAACAACAGCAACAACAACAACAACAGCAACAACAAAACCTTTTAACCCAATAGGTCTCAGCAATACAGTAAATGCCACTTCAAATAAGAGTTTGCCTGGAACTGCCCTTTGTAGCTGAGAGTGGCAGACATTCAAATAACATTTTACTGAAACTGTCACCAGAGAGCAGCATTTTACTAAAGCCTAGAACCTCTCTGATGTCTCCACTTGTTCGTTGGTCGTGAACTTCCTCCAGACGGTCCATTCTTATGTCTGACTTGATGGTGCAAAGTAAATGTTGGCTCATCTAAAAACTGGCACAAAAGAAAATGCAAAACTCACCCCTGTAGGAGCAGACTAAGATTCAGCTTTTCTCCCAGAGGTAGATTGGTCTCCTTGGGAGAGTGACTTCAGTCAAAGCTGGGCACCCCCACCCCGTGGTACCCCCACCTCTCCAGACCTCCCCAGGCTGAGTCCACAGGAGAACCTGCACAGGAAGACTCACAGAAGTGCACATAAGGAGAACCACCTATGTTCACTCCCCAGTCTCTAGACTCAGAAGAGCTCTTGTCTCAGTGTCAAATCAGAGTTGTGCTATGTGAGGCTCCCCAGCCCTCACCTCACCAGGCAGGCCTTTGTTTTCTCTGGGGCTTGCTGTCTTGGGCTCCTGCAGTTGACTCTGCACAGACAGAAGACTGGCCTGGGCCCGTTCTCTAGCAGCCTCTGCTGGTTGACATTGAACTCTGGGAACTAAGGCACAGACATTAATTCATGCCTACAAGGGAGGGATAAAGCAGGGGTTAGGTTTACGGAGCAGCTTCTGAGCCGAATCAATACTTTTCTAGACTCAGCTACCTTGGGCCTTTGGGAGACCCTACCATCCCGGTGATATTAATGACTGTAGAACACTAAATGCTGTCTTTTCTCTTTTAGGTAAGATAGAATAGGTTTCTGTAAGCTCCCAAACACATCCTGAGCATCAAGGAGGCTCTGTGCCCCAGAGAGGCAGCCTGCACCTTTTTCACATCCCTTCTGCTTGAGGACTCAGCAATATTTTCCCTTTTCAAGTTGCCTCATGGTTAGATGTTAGCAAAGGATGAGTATTTCGTTCAGTGGTTGAGTAATTGCCTTGCCTAGGAAGGGTCTTTAGCTCGGGGATGGGGGCGTATTTTAGTATTGCCTTCCTTATTAACATGAATACTGACTCTAACTTATACTGCTGCTAGAGAGATGGCTCAGCGGTTAAAAGCACGAACTGCTCTAGCGGAGGTCCCAAGTTCAATCCCCAGCAACCACATGGTGGCTCACAACCATCTCTAATGGGATCCGCCAGTAGGTTCATATTAAAAGTAAATAAATAAATAAATAACTTACATTGCTGAATCTATTTCCTCATATGTCAAGCCTTGAAGCTTTCAGCAAAGCATTGAGGAAGGCACCCAAGCTGGTTCTAACAAGTTTGTACACAGCTGGATTTCCTCTTCTTGCCAGTCTAGGACCTAGCCTTCTCTCTCTCCTTATGCTCCCACGTGTATGCCAAGCTGTTGTCCAGTGTGCTCACAATTCATGCGCTTACACCACTGGCTTCTGCCGATTAATTTGTTCTGAAAGAAGATCTCATCCCCCTTCCCCTTAATTTCCCTCTAATTAAATTACCATCTCTAGGACTTAAGAGACAAACCCAGCGATGGGATGTCAAGGGGGCAGTTTTTCCAAAGGCAAATCAAGAAAAACAACGTATATCATTACCCGAGCTACTCTTATTGTACGAGAAACTTGAGTTCAAAGAAATTACATGCCCCCCTCCAAGACTCTGGATCACGTGTTCCCACCTCCATTTAGCAAAAACAGGGTTCAGGGGTGGGAGAACAGAACTACATTGCCTCTAAAAATGAGATGACCCAAAGCAACAGGTTCCAGGTTCTTCTCTCTCTCTCTCTCTCTCTCTCTCTCTCTCTCTCTCTCTCTCTCTCTCTCTCTCTCTTTCTCCCAGTTCTTTGAGGATGGCTCTCCCTGACAAGAAAATAAGAGAAAAGCACAGCTTCTTTCAGCTGTCTTTCTGTGGGTTTTCCCACATGAAACTATACCCAGGCTGCCGCTCCCCCACTTTGTTATTATGACAGGAAAAATGAATTTCTAATGTGTTACCTCTACCAGCTGCAAGCAGCTTGTGGATCTTCAGGCACCAGGAGGAAAATGAGGCTGGGGCGGGGCGGGGAGAGTGGCACAGAGAACAGCTCTCCAGGTTTAAAAAGGAAAGAACCATTGTAGCACTCGATTTTAGTTATTATAAGGCAGTTGCTGTAGACTGTTGCTCTCTACCTATTGCCTTACCAGTACAGTTCTTCCTTGTTTCAGCATCATCAGGGTTTTTATTACGGTCCATACTGTGCATATGTAGGGAGGTATTAAAAGATCTGCTTAGACATTTCCACAATTAGTGGCTCATAGAAGCAAGGAAAATAATCTTTCAACAACTGTTCTGATCTCCAAGGAAGCTTTGGTTAATGCTGTCAACGTTTGACAACTGAATGCTTGTCGTAGTATCTTACTGGGTGACTTTATCACTCCAGTACTCTTTTTACACTTAAAGGGAATTCCTTAAATCTAAATCAGATCATGTCAATCAGTCTCCTTGCTTACCATATACTTCTGCAGCACCTTTACTGTCTAGGACAAATTTTCCCTCCAAACCCATTCTTTCTAGCTCTGCCTGCCCACCATACCCCCAGCTACAGACTACATTTCCCAGTTTCCCTTGTGACTACAAAGTCTCGTGACCAAAATCTACCAATGGAATGAGCTGAGGGCGCATAGCTATTTCCATAAAAGGAAACCAACCTCTGCCCTGACCTTGCTTTCCTCTTCTCTGTGACCAGCTTCATCTGCAGGATGGAGGACATCTATTTCTGAATGCTCTTACAGGGCAAACCACCATGTTCCTCAGGGCTGGTACTTGAATCAGAAAGAACGTGTCTGGTCTTTAAGCACTACAATACGGTTTTAGGACCACCAGTTCTGGAAAGGTCTAAGCAAGTTCTGTAAAAAGAAAAACAAGCTTCCCTACACACATACCCACAGTGAACAGAACCACTCTCTGAAGACACCAGTTTTGTCCTGGGAGCTCAGTGTTAAACTAATAGATACTACTCTGCCCAGCAGGACTTCTTTCAGTCTTGCCAGGGAGGCTAACAAATGCTTATGAGCCTCCAACTGTCCAACCCTCTAGGAAGGCCATGGAAAATGATGCTGTATACCCCCTACAGAAGCCACCGTTCACTGTGTCTCTGTCATCCAGTCTCCCTGTTTCTGAAAGCAATAGTCTAATGTCCCCTTGAGGAACTTAACTGCCTCCCCACTCTTAACCATGTCGGCTTTATCCCCAGTTCCAAGAATAATTCTTGATATCTAAGGTCTTTAATACCTCGTTCCACCAGGGCTCAGAAAATGATACTCTATCTACAAGTGCTTTAATGTGCTGGGTACTTGGCAATGAGATAGAGAATTAGAGGCTAGCTGTTCTCCCCGACTCCCCCACTCCCACACCTCCCTGAGGCGGGCCATAGAAACCAACATTCCTCTTCTCTGAGGTGGATCACAGAAATTAGAGCTTCTCTCTTCACCTCCACAGCTCAGCATAATGCCCGAGGCTACCACCCTCCGACAATCTCTGAAGTACCCAAAGACCTCTGTGTGACAAATGTCCTGCCTTAAAACTGATAAAAGAGGTATCATATAGAGGAGCAACTGAATGGCGGTCAACTCAGTTGATAGAGTAATTGCTTAGTGTGTACCACCTAGGTTAAGTCTCCAGCACATCCTAAACCAGGGTTTTTGACATAAGCATGGAGCATCAGCAGCAAAGACAGCAGAATCAAAAGTTCGAGGTCATCCTTGGCCACATAGCAAGTTTGAAGACAGCCTGGGGTCTAGGAGACCCTATCTTAAAAAAAGAAACAAGAAGAAAAAGCCCTAACACACATTGCCAGAATTTGCTGTTTTATTACCATTAGATCATACCAATCATTTTTTTCTACCTGGTTGTCCATTTTTCTCAAACATAAGCCTACAAGTAAAGTCTTCCCTGATTTAGATATCTTCATTTCTAAATTCCTCTGTGATATCAATCAAATCCTGTTATGTAACTTTTAAGTTCTCCCTGGTTATTTCTTTTCTTTTTTTCCTTTTTCTTTTTCTTTTCTTTCTTTCTTTCTTTCTTTTTTTTTTTTTTCTTTTTTTGGTTTTTCGAGACAGGGTTTTTCTGTATAGCCCTGGCTGTCCTGGAACTCACTCTGTAGACCAGGCTGGCCTCTGTAGATCTGCCTGCCTCTGCCTCCCGAATGCTGGGATTAAAGGCACGCGCCACCACGCCCGGCGGGTGGGTTCATTTTTGAGGTATGTGACTATGGCTACCATTTTTCTACAAGAACAGACCCAGTCTGACAAGAGGGAAATGCAGAGCTGAGAGAGTTCTGGAAAAGATGGAGCCAGGAACGTGGTAAGATTTCCTGAATCCTTCATTATGCATCTCCACCTGAAGAACGTACATATCTGTAGTTTAATTTCTGGCAACTTGAGTTGGATACTATTACCTTCAGCCTGGAGAACTCTAACACAGATTGGAAACAATCTTCCCTTGGATCAGATTGTTTTATTTTAATTTTTAAAAAGCGTTTTACTGATTCTTTGTGATTTTCACGGCAGGCAGTCTCGCTCATCTCCCCATCCCCTCATATCCACCCTTTGCCCTTGCAATCCCCCCCCCAAATAAAAATCACACCAACAAGACAAACAACAGCAACACATAGAAAACATCTCATCACATGGAAGCTGTAATGTGTCACAGTGTGTCCCACAGCATGTCCTGAAGTGGAAACTTAAGTGTTCTTTAGAGAGTCTTGTGATGGATGGTGTTTTGCTGGAGCAAACATGTGAAGGAGTGTTTTCCTGAAGTGGACACAGGTGACAGACTAAAGCAGTCTCATGAAGGAACATTTCACCCAAGCACACACAGGAGTTTTGCTAAAGTAAGGACGTGAAAGGACATGTGATGATGGATTCTTTGCTAAGAACATGCATGTATTGATCCACCTTACATTGCATAGGTGAGCTCCATTGGTCCAGACTCTGAAGACTCGGGCTGATTGGATGCACATGCTGTGAGACAAGGCACACAGAGGACACGTGATGTTCACATTAAGAATTTAAGACTTTTAAAAACCTATCTTGACTTCAAGATTATCCAGGTCCTTTTTTTATTTATTTAAGGAAAACTGAGGTTTCTGCTAAAACAAGATGCTATTCCAAGCGCACTGACAGAACTACACTTACAAGGAAGACTTTGACTCTGCTCTGACTTTGTGGTCTCATCTTTTGATGGCAGGAAAGGTGACAAAAAAAAAAAAAAAAAAAAAAAAAACATTCCTGAGGTTTTGTAATATGCATTATTATGAACTAACTCTGTGGTGGGGAAAAAGGCAGATATATTCTGGGACATTATTATGGTGGTTATCATCATAACAACTATATACTTAATTATCAACTTTATTTTACATCGAGATATAATTGATAAGCCTCAACTTTAAAAAGGAGGTGCTAATTAATGGTTCAGCGGCAAAGACAGTACATGACAGAAAGCCTTACCTCATAAATACTGATGGCAGCCAGCTACTGGTCAATTGCTATGATTCAGTCTAGATTTGCTTGATGCTAAAGCCTTGACATTAAAATGAACATAGTGATTTGCATGTATAAAAGTGTCTGCTATGGTTTTGCCTGATAGTTGCTCTTTTGTGATAATGTGCCATCATTTTAGATAAGGACAGGTCAAATCCACCATTGATTAGCCTGGCTTTGACCAACTTTGTGAAGGGGTTTTTATAAAACCGTTAATATCTTCCGTTTCTGGGGATGGGCAGCTTCCTGGAACTCACAGGTAGTTAAAACAACAACAACAACAAAACCCAATACTTTGGAAAGCCAGCAGAACTCCCACCTGGGACCGATGGCCAGCTGTCAGGCCTGGGTGACTGACTGCCCACTGGCTGTCTCTGCAGGTGGTATTGACATTGATGGACGATGATGGATGACTGAGACACAGCCCCACCCCTCACCTACTTACCCATATGCATGACAGAAGGGCTCCCTCCCTAAAGCCTCCTCTAAGTCTTAGTATTTCCTTGTGTAAAAACATCGCAATGGGATCCAGCAGAGATTCAGCTACTAGTATAGAGCTATTTAATGAGTTGCTAATGTGAAAATGATTTTCTTTCCTGACTTTTGAATCCTGATTTAGGAATAAAGACAGGGCAGGAAGCCGTACAACCGGTAATGACAGAAAGTGGCTTTCAGGAAATGCTAAAGGGGTGAGGTTCCCCTGTCAGGGCTGACAGGAGCTTCCTCATCCATCACATCTTTTGCTTTCTTCCACTTCCTATTTCTCCTCATCCAACCCACACAATTCTGTGCTTTCCCTGTGCCCTCTCCTTTCACCTGAGCCAAACTCTTTACCTTTTCAGTGAATGTTCTCAACATCTTGCCTTCCCTTGCTTCTCTAGATCCTCCTTCGTTCTCCCCATTTCCCTATCTTTGAATCTCTCTGCCTAAAGAAAAATCTCAGATAATATATCATTTTACCTGTCCCTGGGTTGGTCCACTTGGCTGTACAGAATATAAAGACCCTGAGTGCTATATGAGAGATATTGGTGCAGCACATCAGAGCATTAGCTCAAACTTTAGCAGAAGTTCACATCTGGACTCTGCCACTTGCTTGCTGTGTGACCTTTGACAAGTTGCTTGAAGCGATGATTAATAAACAATCTTAGTTTCATCATCATTAAAATAATGGTAGGATAGATAAAATGACATATTATCTGAGCTTTTGCTTACCCAAGACATATGTAGTAACAGAAAATGGGCTAAAATTGGTTTGGGGGTCTCTCTAGAGTTTCTAGTTGTTGGCTTGGTTCGTGGGTATATAAAAGCATATGGTATTGTTTATATAACTTTGTTTGAAAATTTCCGTAATGAAGGACTTGAAATTTTTCATGACAATATTTAAAAGTGTCAATAACCCTAACTTGATAAAGTTGTCTGTGAAACTTTATGACAGTGCTTGATATCAGTAAACAATGTAAAAATATGAAATATTTACCTTACTGGTGCTCTTGGAATCAGCTAATCTAAAATGTATGCATACTACTAAGAAAACTGCAATTTCAGTAATTCTATCTATCTATCTATCTATCTATCTATCTATCTATCTATCTATCTATCTATCTATAACTTGGTATGAGAGTTCATCCCCAGAATATGTCTTCTCTCTCTCTCTCTCTCTCTCTCTCTCTCTCTCTCTCTCTCTCTCTCTTATGATGATTTGGTCAGTCTCTATTGTATGATATAATGATGTATCATGAAGTAATCACACTAAAACAAGCACACAAAATTATTACATGTTAGTCAGCAATGGTTTCAAATGTCTAAAAGACAGAAAAGCTAACTACTGTAATTTGATCATTATATATTTCATATATAAATTATACAAAAAAAAAATCACCATGTATAAAATTACCACCCGGTATCCAGAAGCATATACAGTTAAAACAATGATTAATAAACAATGTTTAAAGAGGTGCTGATTTGGCTCGACTTTGGGATTTCTGGTTGCTGTTTTGTTTTTCTTATTTTTTAGCACCCAATGTGTAAAAACTAAATCTTAAAGTGGAAGGTAGTTAGAGTAAATAAGATAAAGAAAAAAAAATCAAAGATTTAATTAAGACAATCTCCAGGGCTGGTGAGATGGCTCAGCGGGTAAGAGCACCCGACTGCTCTTCCAAAGGTGCAGAGTTCAAATCCCAGCAACCACATGGTGGCTCACAACCATCCTTAAGGAGATCTGACTCTCTCTTCTGGAGTGTCTGAAGACAGTTACAGTGTACTTACATATAATAATAATAATTTAAAAAAAGACAATCTCCAACATATCACTGCTGAAATGCAACTGAATCAAGTGAGACATTTAATCTGAGAAACGCATTAATAGATAACAAGTAGAACTGTGTGGATACATTGTGGGATAAGGATATGTAGACGGTGTGCTCTCTCAGAAATCATCCCTCAATTCAGTAACAGCCGTAAGAGACCATGTAACCATATTCAGTCACCATAGCACTGAGGAAGTAGATGGTCACATCCAGTTTCTGGTTTGATTAATAAGCCATAGCCTCTCTTTTCTGTTTGTAGGGAGCCTTCCTGTCATAGCGTGGTCCCTGGGGAACTCCAGCCTACAAAGCGATAACATCTGGTGCCCATTATCCCCCAAGATCTGTTGTGATTACTCCATACGATAAGCCTGGCCAATTGCTGTGGGCAAGGGATTGCGACGTCCCCCTCATCCAGGCTCTGAAGCTGTCACTTCTGGTTTGTGACCCCCACTAATTTGCCACCACAATTTCCAATATCTGCTAGAATTCCACAAGGAAATCTTGGTGCCTTGCAGGAGCAATAGACTGTATGGCTGGACAGAAGGCTGACCCTGATCATCAAAAGGAGAGGTTTATCAATTAGCTCAGGCAGCCCGCCCTCACTTCCGTTCTGGCACACTGATGAAATTGTTCAGGACAACTTCACATTTGCTGGTGACAGAAACTAAAAAACATCCAAAAGGAAAAGAAAAGATAGAAAAAAAGAAGAAAAATAGGTGGCAGAGTGGCTTGTCATTTCCGATGGTAGAAGAATACATTTCAGATACTGGAAGAATATTTCTGCCCCTGAAAGGGGCAGTTACATTACTTAATAGAACTCATTATTATTGGCACTGGCTACACTACAAGCCCCTTTAAAATTCAACCTAGCTGATACATTTATGTGAGTTTTGCAAACTTATCTGAAGCAACTATAAATAGCAAAAAAAAAAAGAGAGAGAGAGAGAGAGAAGATGAAGATAATTAAACAATAAAAATGTTTACTAAACTGATAACAGTTGAATAACTTCTCTACTGAAATGAATACTAATATTGTTATCAAATGAGTTATAAAGATAAAAGAACATTTCAACAAGCTGATATTTGAAGGAACAGAGATAACTCTTGCTGTATGCTTTTCCCCCATAGTCACTTGAAAATTATTTATAATACTTTTAGAAGCACATAAATGTTATAGTGCTTTTGAAAATATTAGCCAAAATTGGGGCTATTGTTTAGAAAATAAATAGTGAACTATAAAAATTCACTACCACTTTTTAATAGAACCTGTAGTCCCTAACTATGATGAAAAGTAGTTACACATCACTTACGTTCACGTGCCAGTTAAATCTGCCTTCAAAGTGGAAGTCCAGGCATTTCTACTCTGCCACCTAAGTATTTTCCCATCGTTTGAATTCAGACCTAAGATTCCCTACGGAGGATGTTTACAATGAAATTAGCAGATGCTAAGTTGCATAAACAATGCTTAGATTTGTAAAAGCAGAAGCCATGTGGCAAATGGAAAGATGTGTGAATTAAAATAGAGGTCGGAAGAGAGAGGGTTAGCCCAGCTTACACAGTGATTCTGATTCTGTCGTCTCATTGGCAGCACTGAGGGGGACCGGGTGAGGGAGGTGTTGATTTAGGGAATGTTACCTGTAAAATGTCACCTACTCATGTGTTTGAACACTTGATCCCCGACGTAAGTGCTCTTTGGGGCAGGCTGTGGAGCCCTTGAGTGGAGTGGTAGAGGCCCCCGTAGTTCTTGAGGGCTGTAATCTGGCCTTGCTTCTGCTAGGCCTCTCTGCTTCCTGGCCTCTGAGCTGCAAACATGAGGAGAGAGAAGCTCTTCACACCCCGCAAGAGCTGCTTCCCCCCAACCGGCAATGCCTTCCACCATGATGGTCTGAAATCCTCTGACACATGAGCCCAGTTAAAAGCCCTTCTTCCTCAAGTGGCTTCTCTCAAGTTCATGTTCAGTCCTGAACCAAGTAGAGGAATAGGGAGAACGCGGATATCCTCCAATCTCACTTTGCCTTAGTTCGCATAGAACTCTTAATTTCTTTTTTAAATTGATTTTTTTTTTTTTCCGATGATGGTTCTTGCTCTTCCTGCTATTACCCTGTGTGATGGTTTGGAGATGCTTGCCCCAGGGAGTGGCACAGTTAGGAGGCGTGGTCTTGTTGGAGTACGGGTGTCACTGTGGCTATGGGCTTTGATACCCTAGTCCTAGCTGCTTGGAAGCCACTATTCTGCCAGCAGCCTTCACAAGAAGATGGAGAACTCTCAGCTCCTCCTGCACCATGCCTGCCTGGATGCTGCCGTGTTCCCACCTTGATGATGATGGACTGAACCTCTGCACCTGTGAGCCAGCCCCAATGAAATGTTGTCCTGTATAAGAGTTGCCTTGGTCATGGTGTCTGTTCACAGCAGTAAACCCTCACTAAGACACTCTGGCAATGGAGATCTTGATAAGTGTTCATTATTCCTCTCTGTCTCAGCTTCTTCCTTATAACCTCTAGTCTGTCTGCAGGACTCCAAGGGTCCTTCCCACCTAGGGGCCTCATCTGCCTGGAAAGACAGGCAAGCCTAGTGGTAAAGCAAGTCATGTGGCCTAATAATTTAGGCTCTTGCTGAATTTAGAGAGGCCTGAATGTCGGTAGCTGGTCATGTGCAGACAATATCCCCTTAAGTATAGACTTCCCCAGCTTTACTTTTTAAAGCTGCTATCATGTTCAAGAACGACTCTGTAGGCAAGCCACTGGCTGGAACAGAATGAACAATTTCTCATTAAAGCTGGGTATAGTAGATGCTTGGAATTCCAGCCCCAGACTCTGTTATTCTAGGAGGCTGAGGCAGGAGAGTTATCAGAAATTTGAAGCCAGAGTATCACACATTGTGAGCCACCCAGTATTTTTTTTCTTTTTTCTTTTTCCTTTTTTTTTTCTTTGTAAGTTATTTTGTTTTCTTTAATTATTCTCCACATGTTTTCTCCTTTTAGAAAGAACCACACTTAGCCTGGTGGTGGCGGTGCCTTTAATCCCAGCACTTGGGAGGCAAAGCCAGGCAGATCTCTGAGTCTACAGAGAGAGTTTTAGGGCAGCCAGGACTACACAGAGAAGCCCTGTCTTGAAAAAAGAAAAAAGAAAAAAAAAAAAAAGAAGGTGAGAAACAATTAATTTACTAAATCCAAACACCATAATATAAGGAAATCTAAAAGTTGTTTCCATAGTGATTTCAAATAGCTTTGCGCACTTTTCCAGAAAATACGCTTTGCCAACCACTCAGTTGTATAGGTTCACTGCTTAAGCTCAAGTTTGGAACGTGTATAGTTTGAGTGTGGCAAAATATGCCATCCTTTTGGTTTAAGTCATTAACTCAGACTCTGTAATTAATTGTGAAAGGTGAGCCACGAAAGCGGCTTTGCCAAGCCTATTCTTACTAAAAGGAAAAGTAGCCGAGTAGTCCTCCATTGTGTAAATGTACCACAGTTTCTGTATCCATTCCTCTGTTGAGGGACATCTGGGTTCTTTCCAGCTTCTGGCTATTATAAATAGGGCAGCTGTGAACATAGAGGAGCATGTGTCCTTATTACCAGTTGGAACATCTTCTGGGTATATACCTAGAAGAGGTATTGCTGGATCCTCCCGTAGTACTATGTCCAGTTTTCTGAGGAACCGCCAGACTGATTTCCAGAGTGGTTGTACAA
>NC_034610.1:42984398-42988396 GCF_900095145.1 Mus pahari | reverse complement strand
CAGCCCCAGCCCCAGCCCCAGCCCCAGCCCCAGCCCCAGCCCCAGCCCCAGCCCTAGCCCTAGTGGTTCCACTTGACTAGGCTTTCAGAGCAGCAGTGTTGTGCTTCTGTGAGAAGAGGTCAAAACCCCTCCATTGACACTAATGGACCATTTTATGCAAAACTGTTCATTTTCCAAAAAGGACCATGTCCGACTGGTGGAGTTGTTCACAAATATCACTTCATTAAATGAGTGCTCTTCATGCATAGCCTCCTTCTGTTCAGTAGAGTGGATGCTGCACGCGATCCTTTGGTACCCAAGAAGGGAGCTGTTCAACTCTACTATGTAAATCCAGTAGCACATTCCAGTCTCTGCACATAGACAATGACGCGCTGACACCGAGACACAGGTGAACACAAAATTTGACTCTGCCTGCCCCTGCGTTACCTCCTCCTCTGCACAAGGCTTTAGTGGTTCAGGCCCACAGGAAAGCCCCTTAGAGCTCCCGTCCTCACATGAATACTTGTTTATTCCTTCCCACATTTTCAGGCGGCAAATCACGCTGACTGGCAGTGCGTACCGTGAGGTGCACGTTACCTCTTCTGAACACTGAAACCTCGGAGACCCACACCAGCCGAGTACACACACTATCAGTTCCCGAGAGCATGCGTGTACTGCGAAATCCCTCTAACCACGTGACGCGTCCAAAGACAAGCCAGTGCGAAGAAAGGAAGGTAGTTTCATCAGAAAACCAAGGAGAAATGGGGCTTATTGAGGCTCGGGAGGCAGAATGGAAGAAATAGGTTTAGATGTTGCTTAAGACATAGTAAACTGTCTGGAAGGTTCTCACATAATTTAAGTGTTTGGAATCTTGGTGCACTTTTTGAATTTGGGCCACTCCACTTTCCCTATATTGTCTTTTTTGGTCTAGGGCTGTGTGCCTAGCCTAGCAAATGTCACAGCTTCTTCACTATATAAATGGTGGCTCTTTTTCCTGTCAGGACCTTATGCTCATTTTGATCTCTGCATCAATCTGGTAATACCACGTTTCACTGAATGTTAACTTTAAGCCCTTTGCCCTCTTCAAATATTAACATTTAAAAATGTGTTCTTTTCCTTTAAGAACTCCCTGACCAGCGGGCTGTGAAAGGTCCCTTTTTGCTGTGATTTGCACAACCCAGGACTGCTCAGAGCTCAGCTGCACCAGGCTCATTTCCATAAGCATCATGTGGTGTTACAGAAACCACATTTCGCCAAGCTGTCAACGATACAGCCTTCTCTTTGCTAAACAGACTCCCATTAAAACTGTCTGCACAATTTGTCAGTTAAATGAGGTACAAGAGGGACGCTCTATTTGCCCCTAATTAGCTGTGCAGACTACCTTTGTCTGTTTGATTAAGCATTCACATTATCAATTTTGTTTAATCTGATTCATTTCACACACCTCCCATGGGACGCAGCCCATACGGTTAACTAATCTCTGATATCATCTCTCATATCAGGCAGTGATCATCCCCCCCAGAACACACTCTACCCACAGGCACAGGACCGTCACTCTCAACCGAGGGGAAGGCAGTCTGGGGAGGAGCAGGACGAACACTAGGGAACTTAGCTGAGCCCTGACATGCTTCACTTTAAGCAGGGAGCAGATTCTTCCTTGCTGCGTGCCATCTTTCTGCCTTCAGCCATCCACTCATTTGTTCATAGCTGCCATTCACAAATCTAGAAAGTAAGCTGCCTGCCTAGTATGCACTAGAGACCGTGCTGGGGCAGGGCGGGAGGTATAAGGTTCCTTCTTGTCACTGCTTATTATCAGTGCTGGTGACTGCTGGTAACCCAGCACCCTCAGCGTACTTCTCTGTGAGGCCAGCTTATCTAGGATCCATTCGGTTGACCTGCCAAATCACACGCTCAAGAGCCTTAGCAGGAAGCACGAGAGCATATGACTACAACTGGAAAGGTAGTCTGCTCTCCCACTTCAAACTTAGAAAGGTGGGTCGCCACGGTAAAAGAGGAGGTTGGGGGAGTAGGATCTGGTGATGAACCAGTTTGGAGAGTTCTAATTATACCTCAGTAAAACTGCACTGGTTAAGAACTAGTCCACATCTTCAGAGGGCTAAGCATCAACTTTAGCAGAGATGGCATTGCATACTAAAGGAGCACAGATGAAGAATTTGGAAAAAAAGGGAGGGGGGAGGTGCCTTCATTGAATGGGAAGTATATATCTATTCTGGGGTGGAAGTAGTTAAGTGTGCACATGTATTCAGGGGTTATAAAATGCCTGTATTCCTCAAAAACAGTGTTAAACCTTACAGAGATCGAAACTTTACACTGAGACGTTACAAGATCCAGGCCTTACCCTGATGAAGAGCTAATCCCAACGGACACTGCACTCTCTGAAACTCATTCTCCCTAAAAGATATTGCTATTGGCAGGTAAGAAGCCCTTGACAGGAAGTGGCAATCTGCAGATTGGAAGTGAGTGGCTTTGGAAGTCATCCAGTGTCATACCTGGGGATCTCCTGGACCCTAATGTTAAACCAGACATTGTAAAGATTCTTCGCAGAGGCCTTTACAACTACCACGGTTCTGTAAAAGTTGTGCATTAACTACTTTTTTTTTTTTTTTTACAAATGCCTGGCAAGTAGCAACATGAAGAGGTTTTGCTGGTTTGTGGGGCAAGGGGTGTGTACCCCTCAGGGCTGGGAAGTCAGGACAGCAGGCAGCAGGAGGCTCTTTCCTCACAAGTTTGGGGATTAAGAAGAAAAGAAAAGTGGCTTTGAACACTCAGCAGCCTTTCTCATTTTCCCTTTGCATTTAGTCCAGAACCTAGCCTGTGGGATGGGGCTGTGTTTCTAACAGGTCTTCTTTCCTTAGTCCTCCCTGGAACTGCCTCCATAGACACTCCGCAAAGATGGGTCTCACCGGCATCTTTTACACCTTTCTTTTTTTTTTTTTTAATATATAAATTTACACGAGCTACTAATGAAGACTGATCATTGCATTTGTCTTCATCTGTTTGGTCAGTTCTCACAAGTATATGCTAAGTGAATTCTGCTCCACAGAACTTGCATTCCGACTCCAGTGAGTAGATTTCTGTGAGAAAGGTTAATCTTGCCTTCATAACTAAAGGTAGAGACGCCTTTAATGTCCAACCTGGACCTTCCTTGTCCAAACATAAAATCCTCTTCACTTTTAGGAGGTCCACATGTGGTAGTTTCCGTCTCATTCTTCAAAACATTCTTTGCTTAGCGACTCTTCCTTCTGGACCCAAATCACCAGAACTGAGCCCTGCCTCTTCTCGGATTCCTGACAGATGGAAATAGGAGGCATCTTCACAATCCTATGAATGTGTGCCCAGCCCAGGCTGACTCTCAAGGAGCTCACTGCCGGAGAGTACACGCCATCACTCCCAGGGTGGCTCACATGTCGCTTTTGTTCATGCCTGGCCATGCTGGGTATGGCTCACTATGCAGCTTACGTTGACCCCTTCTATATAGGATCCTATGTTGATCCCTTCTATATAGGATCCTATTAGTATTAGCTCATCCTTTTAATTTGCAGATTGAGTCCTAGCTCTTCCCTTTCAACTTTGTGTGGTCTCCCAATTTCACAGGGACAACATCACTGTCTCTACTTATGTCACAGATTAAAATAGTATAAAGAATAAACACAACAGTAGGTAAGAAAGCCACTGGGGTTTCTAAAATAAGTACAGTTATTGTTAAGATAGATTAATTATGCATGCCAAACACTACCATATTTTATGTTTTATTACATTAATAACCAAAAAAAAACCCTCTACTCATTATTGTTAGCATCAGATTATAGATGAGAAAACTGAGAGTAGGAAATATCCACCATAAAGAATGTAGTTCCTCTGGGCGTGGTGGCACATGCCTTTAATCTCAGCACTCAGGAGGCAGAGGCAGGCAGATTTCTGAGTTTGACGCCAGCCTGGTCTACAAAGTGAGTTCCAGGACAGCCAGGGCTATACAGAGAAACCCTGTCTCAAAAAAC
>NC_034610.1:42982913-42984283 GCF_900095145.1 Mus pahari | reverse complement strand
GGTAGTATATAATTGCAATCAAGCATTTGGAAAGCTGAAAGATGACGATTGTGATGTGGAGGCTAGCCTGAGCTACACAGAAAAAAGTTATTATCTCAAAAGATGAGATCAATAAAGAGTGAAACTAAGAGAATGCAGTTAATGTTGGGTTTGCTGGTAACCTAAGTACTCAAGGAGCCAAAACAGGGGTACTGTGAGTCAAGGATAGCCTGGGCTACAAGGGAGACTGTCTGTAGAAAGCCAATGATAGTGAACAAATAAAGCCTGGGCTACAAAGGGAGACTGTCTGTAGAAAACCAATGATAGTGAACAAATAAAAACAAAAGGATGTTGCTTATAATTGTGGGGGATTAGGAGGCTGACTCAGTAGTAGGACATATGCTTAACATAAGTGAGGCTGTGGTTTCAACCAGCACTAAATAATAAGTAAGTAAATCAATCAATCATTAATCAATAAATGAATAATAAAACTGGGTGGAGCTAAAGTTCCAAGAACTGACTGATGCCTGAGCCCAACTCATCAAGCACTTTTCTAGTTCCAGTATCTTCCTTCTGTAAGGAAAAAGAATTCCACAGAGATACTGAGGGGAATGAGTGACGCTTCCACAAGCTTTGGGTCTCTGGGAGCCTGTTTGTTAGTGTCACACACCCGAGAGGGATCTCAGATCAGTGCTGAATCTGTAATATTCTTTCAAGTCTTACTATCATTGCAGGACTTCATGTCTCACCTTATTTTATTTTTTATCTCCCTTTTCATTCATGAATCCTTCCCAATGTGTTTGATTTGTAACCTTACATTTACATATACCATTGTAGACTATGTAAGGTTTAAGGTTTATTTATACAGAATGAATTGAGCTATGGGCCTCTCCTTTTTCTTTCCTTTCCTTTTCTTTTTCTTGAACATTATGTGTGTAAAATCGCTCTGGGCACACTTCAAATTCGTTGTTTATAACTCCCGTGTAGACTCCCGTAAGCACATCTTTCCTGTCTTATTTTCCTATTTCTCCAGCGTTAAAGATTGGGTTGCCTCCAACTCTAATACCATAAACAAGACCGCAGTAAACACTGGGACATTCCACTGAGAGGAAAGGAAAAAAGCACAGGGAAGAAAGCCCCCTCATAGGTGCAGTGCACACAGTCAGACTCCCATGCCAAGCATGGGTAGGGTTGCAGGAGGTGGAGGAGCAGAGACAGGAAGTTGTGGGTCAAGGGTTACAAAGTTTTCATAAGGCAGGAGGAGTGAACTCTGGGATCCTAATGTAGAGCCTAGAAACTACAAATAACATTGGAAAACACAGTTACATAGTAGACTCTAAGATCCTCTCTCTCTCTCTCTCTCTCTCTCTCTCTCTCTCTCTCTCTCTCTC
>NC_034610.1:42976941-42982776 GCF_900095145.1 Mus pahari | reverse complement strand
ACACACACACACACACACACACACACACACACACACACACACACACACACATGCACAGGCACACAGTGTCAGTGCATATTCCAAATAGCTTGACAGTGCTGATCCTGGAAATGTCTCTACATATCAAAATGTCTACACCTGCATTACGATGTTATGTATTCATTGTACAAATCAAGCTGGGAGAAAAAGAAATATATTCTAATGGTTAAAATAAAACATGGAGATGTATGCTATGATTAAATTTTCTCCTAAATATAATGTCCTTATAAACATTTTGTATAATTTATGCTGTAACATATACGGCATATACATTACCCTAAGGAAAGTCAATTGTATACAGTTTAATATGTAGCAATCTTCACATGTTGACACCAATCTTCTTTTTATTTTGTGATTGTGGGCATGCCTCTGCCTCAGAACTACACCTCTCGTTCTTCATGCTTTGAGGCAAGCTCTTCTCGTTTAGCGCAGACTAGCCTGGAACTTGCTATGTAGCCAAGGCTGTCCTTAAGCTCACAATCTTCCTTCCTGCCTCAGCTTCTCAGTGTCATGGCTGCTGTCAGATGCCCTCCCTCTCTAAATATTTTTTTTTTCACTGAAGAAGGCTGAGCATAGAGATGCATGCTTTTAATCACAACCCTTGGGAGACAGAGGCAAGTGGATTTCTGTGAGCAGGAGGTTAGCCTGGTCTACATAGTGAGTTTCAGGACAGATGGGTACACAGAGGGATCCTGTCTCAAAAAACAAAAAATAAAAAAAAAAAGTTAATTAACTAACTAATTAAAACTACAGGGTGATAAGCCAAAATGTTAGCCATATATGTATTCATTTTACAGATTTGTGAAGTTAAATTCATCAATAATGATTGTAAATGTTAAAATAAATTAAAATGTTAAAATAAATTAATAAATTCATCAATAATGATTTTAAATGTTAAAATAAATTAAGACCAATGCATGTTCTTATTTACCTCATCCTGGTTTGACCACATCCTGCGTTGAAGGCAAGGTGTGGATATTCTAGGCATGGCTAGATGAGTTTTCATATATTCTTCTCCCTACAAATCTTGTTTCACGTTGAGAAACTTTTGGTTTTTGCCAACCTGAGGGGTGTGAACTTGTTCATGTTATGCTTACACACGTACTAATTGATTTGAACATCTGTTCTTGTTCTCGTCAGTCATTTTCCTTCTGGAAAATGACTTTTCAGATCTTATTCTACTTTTCTGTTTAGTTTCTTATACCCAAAGGATGCAAAGATTCACGTAGACACCTAGGACAGTTTTACGAGTTGCTCTGCACAGCAGAATAAATGTGACTAAAAAGCATGTACTTAGCTTTCAAAACTCCTAAGAGATTAAATTTTCCTTACATAAAATATCTCTCTTTATGTAAAGTGAAAGTGAGATGATACACACGTTAGCTAGCTCAATTTAATCATTCCATGGTGTATTCATGTGTCAAAACATTGTACCCCACATCTATAATTGTTTTTTCAATTAAAAATTCTATTAATAGAGGCCAGAAAGATGATTCAATGGCTCAGCAGTTAGGAGTGAGGACTGACTTCTCTTGCAGAGGACCTGGGTTTGGTTCCTATCATCCACATGGTAGCTTACAACTGCCTAAACTCTAGATACAGGGGATATGATGCCCTCTTCTAGCCTCCATAGAATTCTGCATACATATGGTGCACATAAATACATGTGGTGTACATGAATACATGTGGTATACATAAATACATGTGGTGCACATAAATACATTGGTACACATAAATACATGTGGTGTACATGAATACATGTGGTACACATAAATACATGTGGTGCACATAAACACATGTGGTACACATAAATACATGTAGTGCACATAAATACATGTGGTGCACATAAATACATGTGGTATACATGAATACATGTGGTACACATAAATNATCTATCGTTCCTGATTTCTCTCCTAGGGTTTCTATCTCCAGAGTTGTCTCCCTTTGGGTTTTCTTTATTATTTCTACTTCCATTTTTAGATCCTGGATGATTTTGTTCAATTCCATCTCCTTTTGGTAGCGTTTGGTAGCGTTTTCCTGTAACTCTTTAAGGGCTTTTTGTGTTTCCACTTTAAAGTCTTCTATCTGTTTGCCTGTGATTTCCAGTATTTTCTTCTTAAAGTCCTCCATCATNATCATGAGAAGTGACTTTAGATCCATGCCCTGCTTTTCTGGTGTGATGGTGTATCCAGACTTGCTATGGTGGGATACACCCATAGCAAAAAAACTAACCACCCAAAAAAACAAACAACCCAATCAAAAAATGGGGTATAGAACTAAACAGAGAATTCACAACAGAGGAATCTCAAATGGCCAAGAAGCACTTAAAGAAATGTTCAAAGTCATTAGTGATTAGGGGAATGCAAATTAAAACAACCCTGAGATTCCACCTTACACCAATGAGAATGGCTAAGATCAAATTCTCAGGTGACACAGCATGTGCTGGTGAGGATGTAGAGAAAGAGGAATACTTCTCCATTGCTGGTGGGATTGCAAACTGGTACAGCCACTCTGGAAATCGATCTGCGGGTTCCTCAGAAAGTTGGAACTAGATCTACCTGAAGACCCAGTTATACCACTCTTGGGCATATGCCCAAAAGATGCCCCACCAGGTTATGGGGACACATATCCCACTATATTCATAGTGACCTTATTTGTGATAGTCAAAAGCTGGAAACAACCTAGATGTCCCACAATGGAAGAATGGATTCAGAAAATGTGGTTCATTTATACAATGTAATACTACTGAGCTACTAAGAATGAGGACATCATGAATCAGGCAAATGGATGCAACTAGAAAATATCATCCTGAGTGAGATAACTCAAACTAAAAAGGACATGCATGGTTTGTACTCACTAATAAGTAAATATTAGCCAAAAAATTACAGAATACCCAGCACACAACCCACAGGACTCAAGGAGGTTAATAAGCAGAAGAACCCAAGTGAGGATGCCTCAATCCCACTTTGGAGGGAGAAGAAAGAAGTCACAGGGGAGGGAGTTCAGAGGGAGGGAGGGATCTGGGTAGGAGAGGGGATAGGGAGGAGAAGGGGGGAACACGATCAGGTATTGGAGGGGAAAAACAGGACTGAAGCTCTGAGGGTGAACAGAAAGAATGGAAACAGGCAATCTCGTGCAGTAGGAGGTGGGCGGAGGGGTCCCTCTAAAATGTACCAGAGACCTGGGAGGTAAGAGATTCTCGGGACTCAAAGGGAGGGACCTTGGATGAAGTGGTTTACAGTGGGGAGTGGGAACTTGTAGAGTCCACCTCCAGTGGAGGGACAGGGCATCAAGTGGAGGTATGGGATTACCATCCCACAGTTAAAAGCTCTGACTCATAATTGTTCCTGTCTGAAGAAACTGCGGGGAGAAGAGCATGAGAGAAAGGAGGTCCCGTGACAGTCCCAAATTAGGATCCAGCTCAACGGGAGGCTTGGGGCCCTGACACTATTCCTGATGTTAAGTTGTGCTTGCACACAGGAGCCTAGCTTGGCTGCCTTTTGAGAGAACCAACAAGCAACTGAAACAGTCAGATGCAGAAACCCAACCAATGGACAGAAGCTGGAGAGCCCTGTGGGTGAATTGGGGGACAGCTGGAAGAAGCTGAGGAGGAGGGTGGCCCCATGGGAAGACCAGCAGTCTCAGCTGACCTGGACCCCAGAGATCTCTCAGACATTGAGTCACCAACCAGGCATCATATACCAGCTGATATGAGGCCCCAACACATACACAGCAGAGCACTGCTGCCAGGTCTGACCTCAGTGGGAGAAGGTGCACCTAACCCTTGAGAAACTTGAGGCCTCAGGGAGTGGGAAGGCCTGGTGGGGTGGGGTGGGGGGCGAGAACATCCTCTTGGAGACAGGAGGTGGAGAGAGGTATGGGATGGGGAGCATTGGGGGTGGGGCAGACTGGGAGGGGGATGAAGTCTGGATTGTAAAAAAGGATTAAAGAATTAAAAATAAATTAATTTTAAAATTTACTTAATAGTACTATAATAATAGTGCCACCATTTCCCTTCTCATGTTTCACTGTTTTGTATATTTTCATTAGACCAAAAGTGAAAAGATTAGTTTAGTATAAGCAATATATCATCAATATGTAAAATCAGCATATTGTATTTTATAACCAAGAATGTCTTTATATGCAGGCTTCTAAAAAATACAACACATAATTTATTTTTTGAGAGTCTATCTTATATCCATCAGAGTGGATAAGATCGAAAACTCAAGTGACAGCACATGCTGGCGAGGATGTGGTGTGAGGAAAACACTCCTCTGTGGATGGTGGAGTGCACACTTGTATCACTACTGTGGAAATCAATGTGCATGTTTCTCAGAAAACTGAGCATAGCTCTATCTCAAGACCCAGCTTTACCACTCCTTGGCATATATCCAAAAGTTGCTCTACCACCCCACAAGGACACTTGCTCAGCTATGGCTATAGCAGCTTTATTTGTAATAGCCAGAAACTGGAAACAACCCAACTGTCCCTCAACCAAAGAATAGATAGCGAAAAATAAGGTACATTTACACAATGGAATACTACTCAGCTATTGAAAACAAGGACATCATGAAATTTGCGGGCAAATGGATGGAACTAAAAATTATCAATCTGAGTGAAGTAACCTAGACCCAGGAAAACACACATGGTATGTACTCACTTATAAGTGGACATTAACCATGAAGTACAGGATAATCATGCTACAACCTACAAACAGACCCAAAGAAGCTAAGTAACAAGGAGGGCCCAAGAAAAGATGCTTGAATTTCACTCAGAAGGGGAAATGAAATAGACATCTAAAGTAAATGGAAGGAGGGACTAGACGGAAGGAAGAGGACTAGGGAGGGCCACAACAGGGGTAGGAATCAGGAGTAGGGAGTGGGAACACCTGTGAGAGAGAACTGAAATCAGTTGGGGGCATCTCTGGGATAGGGGAGGCTTCTTGGAGTCTATGGGGTGACCCTAGCTGAGATCTCTACCAGCAGAGGAGGGGAGATATGGAACCTGAAGAGGCTACCTCCTATATTAAAGCAGGACTTCCAGAGGAGGGAGGGGGACCCAAACCACTCACAAAACCTTCAACCAAAATTTTTCCTGCCTACAAGAAGTGCAGGGATAAAGATGGAGCAGAGATTGAAAGAATGACCAACCAGTGACTGGCCCAAGTTAAGACCCACCCCATAGGAGAAAGCCAACCTCTGACAATGGATGAATGATACTCTGTTATGTTTGCAGGCAGAAGCCTAGCACATATAGATAATTTGAACATTACATTTGTACTTAGTTTACTAATAAAGAATAAAATGTAAAACTAGCTGAAAGAAAATGTCAACTACATGGCTGATACTTCTAGTTGGCGAGAAAAAATACCTTCAGAATATTTACTAACTACTGTATACTGAAAGTATTGCTCATGGGTTTAGTATATATTTTAGACAGTTTAAATAGTATGTTTGGATCATCCCCAAGTGGACCAAGGTCCTTAACGTAAGGCCAGATGCCCTGATCTGATGGAAAATGAAGCGGAGAATTCTCTCAAACTCACTGGCACAGGAAAAGACTCCGAATACCTGGCACTCACGTTAAAAGTGATTAGTAAGTGGAGTCTCATGAAGCTGAAAAGCTTCGGCAAAGGACACCGTCATCCAGTCAAAGCAGCAGGCTACCGAGTGGAAAAGGGTCTTTACCACTTACACCTCCAATGAGGGCTAATATCTAAAATATATAAAGAACAAAAAAAAAAAAAAAAAAAAAAAAGGAAACAAAGAATCCAGTGTAAAACTGGGGCAGGAAAAT
>NC_034610.1:42962126-42976917 GCF_900095145.1 Mus pahari | reverse complement strand
TGGCACTCACGTTAAAAGTGATTAGTAAGTGGAGTCTCATGAAGCTGAAAAGCTTCGGCAAAGGACACCGTCATCCAGTCAAAGCAGCAGGCTACAGAGTGTAAAAGGCTCTTCAGCACTAACTCCTCCAATAAGGGCTAATTAATAAAATATATAAAGAACAAAAAAAAAAAAAAAGAACAACAAGGAAACAAAGAATCCAGTGTAAAACTGGGGCAGGAAAATTAAACAAGAGTTCTCAAAACAAGAACACAGATGGCTGAGAAACACTTAAGAAAATGTCCAACATCCTTAGTCATCAGGGAAATGCAAATCAGAAGTGCCTTGAGATTGCATCTTACATCAGAATGGCCTGGATCAATAAAACAAATGACAACTCATGCTCATTTGTGGAGTGGGGAAGAACACTTACCCTGCCGGTGGGAGTGTGAACTTACAGTCACTCTGGACATCAGTAAGATGGGAGCAATCGACCTGCAAGATCCAGCTACAAGCTTGTGATCATATACCCAGAATGACTTGCATCAGGCTACAGAGACAGTTACTCATCCGTGTTCATTGCTGTTCTGGTCATAATGTCAGAAATTGGAAAGAGCCTAGATGTTCACCAACTGATGAATGGATCATGAAAAATATTTACACAATGGAATCTCACTCAGCTCTTTAAAAAAAATTAGATCATGAAATTCACAGGTAAATAGATGAAGCTAAAAAAAAAAGACATCCTGAGTGAGGTAATCCAGGCCCCCCAAAACAGACTGTGTATTTTCTCTAATATGTAGATGTCAACTTTTAAGCCTTCAATAGGCATGCTACAATCCATATAACATATAGAGTAAGGAACTTCTGGGGAGGAAAGGATCTCCCTAGAAAGGGAAATAGAATATATAGTTTTGGGGACACAGTGGGGAGATTGGAATAGGAGAGTTAAATGGAGAGGGAAGCAATGTCTTACTCAGCCATTATCAAAGCCACTTCTTCTACAGTAGTTGGGGACAAATCCAGAGACCTACAGCTGGACAATGTGCAGAGAGAGGGAGACTTTGGGACACTCAGCTGTAAACGGAATGGTTTCATCCAGCATCGCCCCTCAGGGCTCAGGGAGTTGTTCAGAAGAGAAGTCAGAAAGACAGTAAGAGCCAAGGAGAATGGATGACACCAAGGAAACAACCGTGTGCTTCACACACAACAGGACCGACACATATGAACTCACAGAGACCGTGACAGCATGCACAGGGCCTGCACAAGTTCAAGCCAGATGAGAACCTGGTACGAGTGGGGCAGCTGGACACAAGCTCCTGTTTACAAGCAAGAAGATATCTCCAATTAGCAAATGCTTACAAAGGAAAAAATTTTTCCAATGGAGCCTCACTGTGTCTACAAACTACACTAAAGCGTAGCCCTCATGGCCAACAGTGAAGGACAAACTCATCAATATATTCTGAGATTTTCTTTTAGGGGAGGCAGCTCATATGCCTTTGTTTGGGTATTAATTTTTATTTAAACTTATTAGTTTTCTTGCTTTTATATTAAAGTTTTGAATTTTGATTTTTTAATGAGTTTTGGTTATGTGCGTGCATGTGTGTCTGTGTCTATGCACAATGTGTACACATGTGTATGCATGACTCTGTGTGTATACATTTCTTTTGCTTTTTCTTTCATTTCTTGTTATAGTTTTAAAATTTTAGTTTGCATTTTTTTTAATTTGCTTTTTTTTCTTTTAAAGAAAGAGACAAAGAAAACATGGAGTTGGATGGGTCGGAAGGATCTGGGAGGAGAAGAGGGAGGAAAAACTGTGGCCAGAATATATTTTGTGAAACATTGAATTTTCAATAAAACAATAAAACTTATGTTTGAACATTAAAGTATAACACAGTTATCCAGTATGCATTTGTTGGAAAATCTAAATAACAAAAATAGGTTTTCCATTCCTTGGTTGAAATGACTAAAAGACAGGCTCAGCAAAGGATATTAAAAACTGTGTTTTGAGATCACTTAAGGCCCTGAGTGGAGTTTTATTCACATTCTCCTTCTTTGTGCTTTCCTAATATGCACTTATAGGTTTTAATTTTTAATTTAAATCTTTTAAGACCTCTTATTTCTCAATAAACAAACTGACTGATTTACACTTAGGACTGCCACCGTCTCGATGCTCCGACCTCGTGAATTGCTTGATTGTTCTTCCTGGTATTAAACTTCTGTGAGTAAACACAGAGCAGAGTGTTCACAAGCAGCCAGGAACATCTGGCTTGCAGTCTTAATAAATCCAACCTTAAGTTTTATAATTTTAGTGTGTACCAGAAAAAATTATCTTCCTACAGACCCTCTTACAACACATGACATAATCATAACTGGAATTATTTTTAATTTTGAATACAAAAATAGCCTGTGTTGCCTTTAGTATAGATTTTTGTAATTGGATCATTCCATAAACTTTGAACACTTCATAGCAGCGGCTTAAGCTAATCAAGCTTTCATTAACATGAATACATTTATTAGAGCTCTAGATACTCTGCTTTGGGGATCATTCTGATTCATTACTTTCTTTCACTGGGTACTATTAAGTATCAATACGTATGCTCATTGGTGTTGCTATCAGTTTTATATCAATCCAATTAGTATTCCTATATGTAATCACATTAATTAGAGAGGATATCAAATTTCAGAGATGAAATTTTTATTCTCTTTCATGGGTGTTTGGCTCAAGGGCAGCATTCTAGATAAGTGCAAGATTATAAATTAATCCTCCCAGGAGATTCAGATTCTGGGAGGCAGCACATGCCCCCGTCCCTTGGTGAATAAAGCAGTCTTACAGGGAAGTCTTTACCTTATCCTATGCTGGAATACACAAAAGAAAAGAAGCTATATAGACAGACAGAGACAGACAGACAGATGCACACATACACACACACACATAGACACACACACTTGCCAAGTGTACATACAAACTCAGAGGACAACTTGGTTGTTGGTTTTCCCCATGTAGGTCTGGGGAATCAAACTCCTGACTATTGGCCTTGGTAGCAAGCATTTTTTTCTGTCCCACTCTTTATTTTAAAAAATAAAATATTATAAAATTTATTATTGAAAACTTCAAGTAGAATACAAAGAAATCATTTAAATGGCTTTCCACATTCTCATCTACAGATGTTATTTTTAAATACTTCAGTTAATAGTAAAATATCAGGGGGTGTTGTTTTTGGTTTTGTTTTCAGCTTTATTTAATTTAAATTCACTGATACTTTTCCTTCTTTCATTAATTCTCCTCTCGCCGAAAGCCTTCTGTCTTTTATTCCTGGGCAAAACATAATGACCAAGAAGCAAGTTAGGTAGGAAAGGTTTATTCAGCTTACAGTTCT
The DNA here is from genome assembly GCF_900095145.1 of Mus pahari. NCBI lineage: Eukaryota > Metazoa > Chordata > Mammalia > Rodentia > Muridae > Mus > Mus pahari. The sequence goes on along the minus strand of NC_034610.1, from coordinate 42,973,558 downwards.
ACATTGCTGTTCATCAGCAAAGGAAACTAGGACTGAAACTACCATCCTAGAGATGGTACTACCCACAAGGGGCCCTGCCCCCTTGATCACTAATTGAGAAAATGCCTTGCAGCTGGAGGCATTCCCCCAACTGAAGCTCCTTCCTCTGTGATAACTCCAGCCTGTGTCAAGTTGACACACAAAACCTGCCAGTACACCTTCGTACCAACAGAAAATTGTCTTATGTTCATGTCTTCTTTGTGTGTGTGTGTGACCCATTGAGTTTAACTTCAGTCCTTTGTACAGGCATGGCTAAGAAGTTGTTCTCTCGGGCAGCTCATCATTTCTACAAAGGACACTCTCTCCTTAGCAACATCTATCTGCAAATAGTCCTTCAGGGATAAGTAGAGCCTCATGGGCTCCTCTTCAATCCATGATGTAATGCTGATAGGCTGAATCTGTGCAGGCCTCGTGTAGATAAGCACAAATACAGTAAGAAGTAAGGACAATGTTAGGTCACGTCAAGCCTTGTTTGCTGTAGCCCATGCTCCCATCTTCTGTCTCTTATGCTTTTTCTGGACCTTCCTCCATGATGTCCCTTGATTCTAGGAGAGGGTGATAGAGGCGTCCCTGTAGAGTCAAGCACATAACCACCACTTATTCTCAGCACTTTGACCAGTTTTAAGTCTGCATTAACCACACCCTACTGCTTATGGGTATAAATGTAAGCACATGGGTATAAGTTTGGCAGCATGGTCATTTCCCAAAACACCAGTCATAGGTTTCCACCTAGAGCCTGTGACCTCTCCAGCCATGGGCTCCTGACCCGATTTATAGTCCTCTCCTGTGGTATGGGCCTCAAATCCAATCAGAAAGTCATTACTCTTATGCCATGTCACGCCACTGCTGTACCAGGATGCTCATCCTGACTGCATCATTATTGAGCTGACAGGATTCATAGCTGGGTAAGATTTTGAAGACTTTTTCTCTCAGTGATGATTTTTTTTTAACCTTTTGGCACTGTTAAAAGTAAGCAAACAAACAAACAAAAAACCCAAACCAAACCACCACCACCAACAACAACAACCACAAAAACTATGCAGGAGGGAAAAGTCCCAACCTATTTCCAAATTGATTTCTTTCTGTTCCATTACCAAGAATGTTGGCTCTTCATGTTCCTTCTTTTCCTTTAAATCTGCCAATGCCACCACCTGATGGACTTTTTAAAAATTATATCTATTTCTCAGTCGATATTTCTTCTGAACAGAAGAATGTTCTTTTAAAAAAATGTAGAGAAATGAGAGAATATCCCTGAGATTTCGAAATAATGATGTGTACTGTATTACTGAGAAGCAGTTGGCTTTATAGAACAACGGTCTGTCCTATTAAAAAACTTACTACTAGCCTGTTTGTTAGACCATACTTTACAAAGCTGAGAGTCTCACTTGTAGGATGCAATATATACTGTGAATGAGAATGGTGTGCACTGTTGATTTTCAAATAGGTGGAATTCATAGGTTATAGAGTGTGAAAATTTCACCAAATGTAAAACTGGGAGCAGTCTTGTTGCTGCTACACTTAATAATTCACATTTTCAGCATACTCTCTGCCTTTTGAGGTCGCCTGAGAATTAGAGTATGCTCCTCCTGAATAGTCACTGTAATTCAGGTGTTAGAACATTCACACTAAAGACAAAGAAAGGAGAAATAAAAATGAGTTTGTGAGTGTATTAGAATGATTAGTAAATAGAATTGTCACTCGATCATAGAATATCTGTAACTCAGAGATGTTTCCAGTGGTAAAGTTTACTGGACAGTGATAGTACCTTACAGACAATATATACCATACACACCACTCTTGAGTATGAGAGCTCACAACATCATGCTCACACTGAGAGTCTGAAAAAGGAGTTGATAGATAATAACCAAAGCTTTATTATTATTATTATTATTATTATTTCATTTGATATTTTCTTCATTTACATTTCAAATGCTATCCCGAATATCCCCTATCCCCTCCCCTTGCCCTGTTCTCCTGCCCACTCACTCCCACTTCTTGGCCCTGGCATTCCCCTCTAAGGGACATATAAAGTTTACAAGACCAGGGGGCCTCTCTTCCCAATGATGGCTGAGTACGCCATTTTCTGCTACATATGCAGTTAGAGACATGAGCTCTGAGGGTACTGGTTAGTTCATATTGTTGTTTCACCTATAGGGTTGCAGACCCCTTCAGCTCCTTGGGTACTTTCTCTAGCTCTTCCATTGGGGGCCCTGTGTTCTATCCAATAGCTGACTGTGAGCATCCACTTCTGTGTTTGCCAGGCACTGGCATAGCCTCACAAGAGGCCACTATATCAGGGTCCCTTTGGCAGAATCTTTCTGGCATGTGCAATAGTGTCTGGGTTTGGTGGCTGATGATGGGATGGATCCCCGGGTGGGGTAGTCTCTGGATAGTCCATCCTTTTGCCCTAGCTCCAAACTTTATCTCTATAACCAAAGCTTTTGCTCTTCTGAAGAAATCAGGAAGCTGTATACATGTATAGATCTTGTTTTCTTGCTGTATCGTGTATACATATTAGTTCAGAAATTCATTATTTTGCATATTCATGAAGTTTCCTTCTTTTTTGTCATTTTTGCTCTATATTACTTCTTTATATTAACTTCTTTATAGTTAATGTCCATGAAATTCATTAAAACACATTCTGTATATGATGGTGTGTCCGAGATTAAAATGCAAATTATAATTAATGATAAACATGAATATGGTTTAATGAGCATGCTTCTTTTTTTCCCTTTATGTGGAACAACACTGATAATGATGCATTATTAAAAAACGGCATCTTGCAATTTGTTCACTGAGTGGATAACTATGTAATTTCCATTTTAAAACTGTAAAGAATAAATAGAGAGTTGTCATTGCAATGGAGAAAGAATAAGTATCACTCTGAAACATTGGAGTCAATCAGTAAATAATACTGAGTCCATCAATTTGTGAAGAATAAACATTAACGAGAGATAGTTGTATTATATAACCTGGTGTGTGTGGTTAATGTCGTTAGAGTTTTGAGATTGACTTTGGAGAGAGGGAGAAGGTAATGCATTCAATATGTAGAATATTCTAGACATGAACCTTCCCGCCCTTCTACAGTCACGTGTCCTTGCAGTCTTTGTGAAATCTGTCCTCTTTGGTAAAACACTAATGCTCTGTGGTTTATGCACTTGAGAATAGACAGGTGACTGGCTTCCACCCTGCAGACCCACAAAAGAAATAAGAGGTTTGGAGAGAAGAAAATCTAAACAACTGATGTGGTAAAGGAGAAATATTGTAAGCTACTTGTAGCAAAACTGATACAATTGGAAAAGCCACCCCACTTCTTTAGTGTAGGCTCATGCTTATGTTCTCCTGTTTGCAATTCACACTATCCAGCCATATGATAAGGGCCATTCCAGTGCGGGAACTAATGAGACAAGGATGGAAGAGAGTCAGCAGGGCAGTCAGTAGAGGGGTCCTAGGCAAGCAACCTGAAGAACTTACTTACAGAGGATCCTGATAGCTTTGTCAGCTTGACACCGTGTAGAGTCTCCTGGGGAAAGAGTCTCGGTGAGGGCTATGGAGATAAAAATAAGGTTGACCTGTAGGCTCATGTGGAGGGATTGTCCTGACTCCTATAATTAACATGGGAAACCTTCGGAAGCTGCAATTACTTGTTTGATTTTCCTTTTTTTTTTTTTTTTTTTTTTTTTAACCAGATGAAAAAGGAATTCTGCTGGACTACTCTATTGTGACCAGTAAATAACGCAGTGGTTCCAGCAATTCTGGGCCCCACTGGTGCGTCAGAAACTCTCTTTTAGAAGAGCCATTCTTGTTCATGCCCACCTCCATGTTAGAGGTCCTAGAAGTCTGCTAGAAAAAGGATGTTATGTTAAAAAAAAAATCACAAATACAATGAAGCAGTTACTATTTTGAGACATCAAATTTGATGATAGTTGGTTTCTTCGTGGTGTGTTTTCAAAATCAGAATAGCAGGGAAGCTGTGTGTGAACACTATCTTAGTAAAATGATTCTGTTTCTATTTAAAATAATACAAAATACAAATTTCCTAGTGGGGCCAGATTGAGTGGGGTCAGAGAGAGAAGAAAAGGTATCTGAGACAACCACAGTGTATTTATTTATTTATAATAAATAAATAAATCTTTTTAAAAAATACAAATATCCCTCATTTCTTTTACTCCTGTTTTATCTATTAATACTAAATCAAACATTTGCATCCCCTTCTTTTATAGTTACTGGGACACATTATTTTTGCATATTTTTAAAATTAGTAACAGCTCGTTCTCCAGTGGCTACACTCCAAGTTTAGTCCACCTAATGCCTACTGGGCAAAGTGGGTGACACTATTTGTAGATCCATAAAGCATTTGGGACCCTCCTGAGTGAAATGCGGTTTCTGAATTATAAGGCCATCATCGTTAACAACTGGCAGGAGGTAGCTCTTATTTCTCCAGGAGAGATTGCAGGGTTTGAAGGATGTTCCTCATAATCACCACGCTGACCTCACCTAACGGGAACTCGCACTATTAGAAAGGAGTCTGGTGCTAAGCTCCCCACGGTCCAAGCCTCCCTTCTGAAGGGCAGGACTCAGTCTGGGGTGAATAAATGACACTCTTTTGCCAGACAAAACGGTTACAACAGTTGGCAATCATTACCCAGAATATTGCTTCAGGGAAATTAACTCTGAGAGGTGTCATAGAAGAAAAAAGGAGACACGGGTCAACTCCATCGGCTCACTAACCTGCATATGCACTCCAGATAGCCTATGAATCAATGAGCTCTATATATCTGCATGAGAGAAATTAACTTTGATTTATGTAGTAAATAATAGCAAGTATAAGTTACAAAGTATACAAATGTACAGCAGGCACTCTCTACACTTTTTATCATTGGTATATTCCATCATCAGTAGACTGGGCTGGGCTGGGTGACACTTGGCTCTAATTCCAGCACTCAGGGACGGGGTGGGAGGCAAGGACAGGGGCAGGAGGATTTCTAAGTTTGAGGGTAGCCTGGGCTAGACAGAGAAATTCGGTCTAAAAAAGATAGCAAAACAGACAGACAGACTGGGATTGAAATCGGCATACATTGCACAGCACTACATTGTTTTTAAATGCCATAGGCTGATGCTACAGTTCAGAAAAAGGCTTTCCTGCAGTGTGCAGGGCTTTAGCAATCAGTTCCAGCCTCTATAAAAGTAAGGAAGAAGGACCAACAAAGAGATGGAGAAAAAGGTAGGGAGAAAGGAAAAAGGGAAGGAGGACAGACTGAGGGATGGCTAGAGAAGGTAACTCCTTCCAAATACAAAGGTTGCTGCACTTTGCGCATGTATACACAAAATTATAACACAGACACAGAATTTAGCATCTGATAAAACATTAAAGAAGGGCTGGTGAGATGGCTCAGTGGGTAAGAGCACCCGACTGCTCTTCCAAAGGTCCAGAGTTCAAATCCCAGCAACCACATGGTGGCTCACAACCACCCGTAACAAGATCTGACTCCCTCTTCTGGAGTGTCTGAAGACAGCTACAGTGTACTTACATATAATAAATAAATAAATCTTAAAAAAAAAAAAAACATTAAAGAAACAAGTAACTGGTACACTGGCAATGTTTCTAATGATAAGTCTAAAAGGATTACTTGCTTGCAAGGGGCCCCTGGCCAAACTCCAAAACAAATACTTGAAGTACACTAAAGCAGGAAAGAATAAAACACATCACTGAAGGATGTTTGCCCTTGTCTAAGATTGTTCAAATTGGCTATTTATCAACGTTCTCCCTTGCAATGACTTACCAAAGCAAGTATTATTAAAATAGTTCCATCTCTCAAACAAGCACATGAAGGCTGAAAGGAGTGGGTAATGTGAGGTAGTGAAGCCAGGATTTAAGGGCCATACCAGCTTTTAGTCTCAAACGTATTGACCAGAGTTGGAACCTTTCAGATCCCCAAGGGTACAAGAGGACACAGATGCCTAACTGACAACATCAGCGGGAGTATCACACGTTTGATGTCAGTCATGCCCACAACACTTGATATATCATAGCTTCTTAACAAATGTCATTTCCTTTCAAATCCCTCTTCTGGGTCTCCCTCTCACTCTCTCATTTTCTTTCATTCTTTCCCTTTGGTTCATTAGTAGCTGTCCATGTATTGGAGGCATTACATCTGCAAAGATTAATGGGCTGGCAACCCGCTTTCCAATTGGGGGTGGTGCCAGGAGCCAAAGGGATGGTGGCTGGAACCTTGGCCACTCTTGGGATTTCCCTCGCCATTTATCCAAGGCAGTGCCACTGAAGGTCATTTGGGTATGAAGTGTGACTTAGGGAGGCCCTGGGGTGAAGGAAGATCTGTAGCTCTGAAGATCAAAACTAGTCTGATGGAAGGTTCAAGCAAGGCCCTGCAGGAAGTTCTGGTGCTCCAAGTAAGATGGCTCCAAGATGGTATTTGGTGACCACACCATTGTCACAAAGCCCTCATTTAGATTCATCTGCGTGAATCTCAAAGAGCTGAAGCTGAGGTAACATCAGCCAGGCTGTCTCTGTCCTTACTTCTTTCATATCCCCCTTGTCAACAGTTTAAAAGTAAGATGGCTCATTCTGTGCCTGACAAGAAAGGACAGATCACTTTCTCAGATGCAGCTACCAGCAGAGTCAAGGCTGGTACACTCTCACAGGGAGTCCCTGAACCACAGGTTACTGGCAGGCAGACAAACACTCGCTGACAGCCATTTGTGACCAACTATGAAACACCATCTGCTGTGGTCGGGGCGGGGAGGGAGGCAGAGGAACTGCTCCAGCGAGTGAGAGGCATTGTGGAGCCCCTTCTCTGTGTTAACTGGAGGCAGCCTTCAAACAGCCTTACAGGGAAGCCTTGTTCTGTACTCTGGACAGTATCTGCCATCCACATTCACACATAAGCATTTTAGAATACCAGTGCTTTTTTAGATGTCAAAATATTTCAAATCCTTTCTATCAAAAAAAAAAAATGAACCATTGAATTCAGATGAACAATATTTTGAAGCAGATACTATTGAGAGCTGAACCGGGCTCCTTTAGAGCGTCAAGCCAAACTGTGCTCAGTCGTTACGGCAAGGACAACAGGCTAATCCAATGTCCTCATATAAGATTTTCAAACAATCTCATGATTCATCTCTCAGAAGTCGAGCTCACAACTCTGAAAGGAGTTCTACTCCTGATTCTTGATGTGAGGAGGGAAACACAACTCTTCAACCTGAATAATAAAAGATTATTCAGAAGCCAAATATTTGCAGGGGAGAGGAGGCTTCTGATCTTTAAGACACTTAGGAAAAAAGGCATCTTCTTGCTCATTAACTTTAATAGGGCCCACAGTCGACAATCCATGCCAACCCTCTTGCTCTCTGAGCACAAGTCTAAATTTTCATTTTTAGGAGTCTTAATAGTCCTTTCTCATGATTAAATAATGAGAGCTACCACCAAAGTATCTGAAGTTTAGCTGATCTTGCGTTTATCCTTATAGGTCTACGGAAGATCATAAAACAAAAATGTCCAAATGCCAAATACACAAGCAAAGTGGATTGATAGATAGGCCCATATCCTGACACTTCACAGTAGAGAAATGCCAGTCACTGATCCACGTTTCTGGACTTAACTACAGGGAAACGTTTTATATATATTAAAGTATCTGACTTTTGTAATCTAGCTCCCAGATGGAACACCAGTTCAGTATGTCATCTTTCAAGTTCAAGCCTATTGGAGCGTCCCTTCTTCTCACAACTTCTTAAGGTAGATAGGTTGGATTCAGACTACGCGCTGTCCCAGGTTAGATGCTTAGAATAAAACAGGCACTACGGTTCCAAGGCCAAGAGTCCAATAACCACAAGAAAACACAGAACAGTGTCTGAAACCTATGCCCTGGAGGAACGGGAGGTAGGGGGTAGGATGGTAGCCTGGGTCTTTATGAATCCCATTACATCAAAAATGTGGGTAGGACCTGCTCATGGGAACGGAATATATCAGTGAGGGAGGATGAGGCAGAGGTATTTAAATGTGTGTTCACTTATGACTGTGCAATATGAAAAAACAAATCTAAACATTTGTCTGTAGAATCAGGTGATGATTGGCTGTCTGCCGTCTCAAGGGGAGCAAGAAAATGGTCCATGCACCTGCCACCTAATTCAGTTTAAAACCTGACACATTTACCAAGAGTGGGCTGGCATAATGAAGTTCATTCAGGCTGTCAGAGCAGTCAATAACTTATCCCCAACTGCTTTTGTTTCAGCAGAGGCAGCTCCTCTAATCGGCTGAGGTACTTATTCAAGTAAAATTTATTTTCAGTTGCAGGCCAGAATGCCATGGGCACAGGCCGGGCTTTGATAGGACTTTTTGCTCAAGGCTACGCTATTGTTAAAGTTTGTGCCTATTGTCTGAGGTCTTTGATCTGTCAAAGACGCTTAACAAGCTGGTAAAAAACTGTTTCAGATAACAGGTGTGTCCTTTGAGAGCATGGAGACATTTTCCAGCTCCTTTACAGGCCTGGATTGAGGACCAACAGAAATTTACAAGTTGATTGGTGGTGATGTATGTAAAACGCGTTTAAAACAAGAAAGTAGAATTTAATGTCTTCACTTCCTTGGTTTCCACAACAAGCAACCTCTTTGAATGAGAGATTTAAGAGACATGTTTGTTTTTGTTATTTTCTAAATCAAGTCAACTGTTAAATTATTTGTTCAGCGTACAGCGGAGGTGTGAGAGACAGCCATGTCTCCCAGAAATCCGGAGTCGGCTGATGGCCTACCATGCAATCCAAAAAACCCACAAGAGTTCTAGTTACCAGAAAGGACCACCCAGCGTCAAGAAGCGGCAAGCATGGATTGAAACAGTTGACAACATACTCCTTTTTCTTATTCCCATACCAGAAAAACTAAAATTAAATGTAATGTCACTTCTCTGAGGCCGTTCCCGTTAGTTTCAGAAATAGCCTGTATTTATTTGAGGGAAAAGAAACCCTCGGCTGCTTCCCTTTTCAAAGCCATCATAAACTGTCTGACTCTCTTCTTTTCTATAGTAGTAATTATGTTTTGGCTGAAGATTAATGGGGCTAAAAAGGGGACGGAGCTTGCACCAGGGGACACAGCCAGGTCAGTACCACTGTTCATCTGCATAAGGCTGCCTCAAGTTCACAAAACCTCTTTTGGAAACAGTAGAAATTAGAGTGAGTCTCAACTCTGTTTGCATATTTTGGCAAAATGTCCGGAAGCAAAGTTTAAATTTCTAGGTACTTCTAAATTAGTTTAGAAATGAAGAGGTTAAAATTAAAAGCTCAAAAGGTTTTGTGGGGGCTTCTCTGTGTGTGTGTGTTTGTTTGTTTTGTTGTTGTTGTCATTGTTCAAAATAATCTCTAAAGGAGTCAATAAAATTCGGCTCAGGAAGTAGCTCATTAGTCATGGAGTCTTTATACCTAAGAGAAGTCTGTGTTGGTCTCTCAGAGAAGAGCTTTAAGAAGGACAGTCAGAAATTCATTTGAAAAAATATTTTCAGTTACGTTTCTTATTTTCTGCACTCTTAAAAGTAGGCACAGGAGAAGGGACATGAGTGGTATGTTTAATGCATGTAGAAGAGCCCTTACAATAAATAATAAAAAAATCCTCATATATATAAAAGACTAGTAGATTCTAGAGATGGCTTCAATTAATAGATATGGGAAGGGAGAGTCATTGTATCATTTTTTGGAATGTGACTATTCATACAAAGAAAATGAGCAGCTTTTGTTCTTATTGTTCACAAAACTAGAAAGCAATTGCTGGGTAGAGGCACTATGGCCCAAATACCAATAAAGAATGTGGGCATTTTGACCACTAATCTAAGCACTGTGTAGAATCTATCATTCATCTATAAAGCAGAGGCACTCAAGTCAATGCAGTTTAAAATTAAACATAATACATTTTTAAATATTTTTAATTTCATGTGTCTGAGTGGTTTTCCTGCACGTATATGTGTGTACTATACGCATGCCCAGTGCCATGAAATCCAGAAGAGGGCATCAGATCCCCTGGAACTGCAGTCAGTAAGCAAGGAGCTCTCATGTAGGCCCCAGGCCCAGGTCTTCTACAAAGCCAGCAAGATCCCTTAGCTGCTTGAAGAACGATTTCTCCAGCTACAAATCACATACAGTAATATTGCAAGTCAATTTACCTATTGGTTGGTATTAGTCACATCATACAATCACTTCAGAAGGTCACAGAGCATAAGATGTATGAGTGATTGCCAGCGAGGCATGGCCGACTGGAGAGCAGAAAGGAGTGAGAGGACTAAAGCTCCAAGGGTCTTCCTGGAGGTTCAGGCAGCTCTGAGGGATGGCAGCTTAGCAATCCAGTCATGACACCTACTGAGCAGAGGGCACACCTTGCTCTCCTTCCTGGAAAAGGAAGCTACTAAATACTGTCTTTCCAGCTGTCCTAAGGCTTCTCTGGAATGTTACTCATGAAGAGGCCACTTCTGTCAGCACAACACATAGAAGTGGCTCCTTCAGTCTAAGGAGGTTCTTTTTCCCCGTGTTGAATTATCACCTCACTTTCTAAATATTACCCAGGGTGTTACAAGATAATGGCCTCCATCCAAATGCAGTTACATTGGTTTTTAACAAAAATCAATGTATTCGGAGCATGTCTCTGTACTACAGGGCCGTAGAATCTCAAAGAAAAAAAAATACAGCTTGGGTCTTACCCCACTCAAGTTGATTATCCTTTATAGATTTATTTTTGTTCTTAAAAAGGTCCAGATGAGCTGTAAGGTGAATGAGCTCTGCCTGTCACACTCATATTCCCGTGTGACAGAGGCAGGGCCATCTTTCCAGGTGGTGCGTGTTGTAAGGGCAAGCACACACCGCAAGCTTCACAAACACAGGGATTTGCAGGAAGGAGATGGTGGGCTGGCGAGAATGGGGGGTGGGGGTTGAAAGGAAGAGAGTGCGCGTGAATAAGTCTTCTCTTCAGTGGAGTAGTGAGTACCCAGGAGGAGCTCTGAAGGAGATGTTCCTGCCCCAGTGTGGGACCTTGAAAGGCAGCCTGTTTTCTGGTTGAGCTAGATTTAAACCCTGGAGACTCAGCAGGTGTTCTGCCACACCCCCAGACACCAGGCTCAATCTTGGTCAAGTAGGCTGACCAGACTCTTCCCCACAGTTACCTGGCAAGGTCAGGTAGGCCTGGCCTACTATAAAATGGGCTGCTTGCCCCCTCCTCCCTCTCTTACTCTTGCCTCTGTCTCTTGTCCTCTTGTTCCCCCTCTCTCTGAATTCCCTTCCCCTCTGGATCCACAAGCCAGCCTCTACTTCTCTTCTCTTCTCTTCTCTTCTCTTCTCTTCTCTTCTCTTCTCTTCTCTTCTCTTCTCTTCTCTTCTCTTCTCTTCTCTTCTCTTCTCTTCTCT
>NC_034610.1:42940868-42960826 GCF_900095145.1 Mus pahari | reverse complement strand
ACAGCTGGATTTCGGGGAGGCATTTCTCCAACTGAAGCTCCTTTCTCTGTGATAACTCCAGCTGTGTCAAGTTGACACAAAACTAGCCAGTACAATTGACCCCCTTGTCAACTTGACACACAAACACATCACTAGTAAGCCTATCCCCTCCTATGCTCGGATCAAAGCCAGGGGCCACCACCCCCTGCCGCACCGCAGTTTTCAGAACCCATCATTCTACTTCACTTAGGATGTCCTAAAATTGGCTAACACACCAAGCAAGCAAGCAAGTAGGACTAGGCAGAGAGCTCAGTTGGTATAGCGTGCTTGCCACACCAAAGTCCTGAGTTCAATCCCCCAGAATCCTCATGGTGGCTGTGCTGAAATCCCAGTGCCAGGGAAGTAAAGACACGTATATCCCAGGAAAATGATTGACAAGCCACTGAGAACGATGATGATGATTGATGGTGACGATGATGATAAATAATACAATGAACAAGCCAATGATGATGATAATGATAAAAAACATATAATGGCAGGGCAGGGAGGTGCTTTTGGTAAAGTGCTTGGTATACAAGTGTGGAGACCAGAGTTTAGATTCTCAGAGCCAGTATAAAAGCTAAGAAATCATGGTGACTGCTTGTCGTCTGAGCACTCAAGAGGCAGAGGCAGAATAATCCAGGGGACAAGGTGAGAAGTCAGACTAGCCAGAATTGATAAGCTCTAGGTTCATAAGAAGATGCTGCCTCAATATATAGTAGAGAGGGACCAAAGATGATGCCCAAGATCAGCCTTGGGCTTTTATATGCAGGCGCACATATGTATAGTTATACACACAGAAACACACACACACTAAGGTAGATGATACCTGAGGAACAACACACAAGGTTGAACTCTGGCCTTCATACCCATGCACACAATTACACAACACACAACACACACACACACACACACATTTACTCTCCATCAACTTGCTTTAGTCAAAACCAAGACAGAATGTAAAGCACGACAATAACAACACACTAGTGTGAGCATGAAAGCAACAGTCTATCAGTGGACGGAACAGAGAGGTGAGCAGCAGGCCCTTGGATAGCGCAGTTTGGTAGACTGTAAAGATAGCACCATAAATCAACAGAACCTGTGTTCAGAAAACTGTGTGTATTATATAGAGATAAGCACATATAACAAAATAATAGCAAATGGACTTTAGGTTGAGGAGATACAGTTAGGTAAACTAAGTCTATTTTGTGAGGCTGTATCGGAACAGTGGGTCCGGGTTTGTGGGGTATAGGAAGTCCAGGATGAAGGGACCTCATCTGATGAAATCCTCTTGGCTGTCCCACGAAATGTTGAAAAGTATTGCATGTATCATCAGAATATGCATTTAGAGGGCCAGAAGGGGGCAAATTCAGCCTTTATCACAAACCCGTTCCCATCACTAACCTACTTCAGCATTAACAGCATTAAGCAATGCATGAGGTCAGAGTGTCCATGACCTAACTGTCCTGAGAGGTCCTATCTCTCAGCAATGCTGCAGTGGGGATTACATTTTCAACACCGGAATCTTGGGGAGGTCCGTGCAGATTCTATACGGAGAACTCCAGCAATGAAAACAAAAACCACAGGTAGTAAGTAGGGAACCAACCCCGAGAAGAGGATTCACACTGTGTCTCTTAGGGAAATTCCTGGGTGGATCCAGCAGGAGACACCTACAGCCATGTTTGAGGCACTCTCCCCTAGAAAGGTATGGAGGAGCAGTTAAATTCCATCACTTGGTATAGAATAAGTGAGATGTGATGGATGCACAGGATACACAGGGAGGTGTTTTGCAAAAGTCAAAAGTCGGGCGAAGGACTAGCAAATGGCAAAGTGGACAAACGTGAAAATCCAGCGGAATGGGAAGAAAGGGGAGCTGTAACACCACAAGCCTCTAAATTAAAAGCTACTCTCATTTACCCACCCAGAGGTGTTTAGTTAAAGAATAGCTTTGGAAAATGGAGACATTTTTCTCCATCTGGAGCAGAAGACAGGTTTGTTTGTGTTTAAGGATAGAAGGATAAGGCCTGGATACAAAATAAACATTAGTCTTATCTTCTGGAGGTCCATGTCAAAAGAATGGAGGTTTCTAAGTCAAGGTCACTTCCATGTAACACAATCCCTACCTGAGCAGCATGGACCTCTGCATCATCGCTCCACCAGGAGAGAATGACAAAGGGAACAAAGTCTATAGAGAAAAAAATTATGGGAAAATTGCTTCGCCAAACTCTAAACACCCATTTGCATCGCAACGATCTGAAGTATGTTTAGACAGAATTGTATGAAATTTCTGAGGACAATAATTATAGATAGAAAAGAGAAAGAGTTTAGAACGACCAAATAGAGAATAGTGAACCCCATCTCACTTCTCCCTGCTCCAGTGGATGTATACAGAAGAGACAGACAGACCCAGAATACATACTAGACTATGGTATGGCGATAAGCATGTCTATATTCACTGTTAGAATTCCTGGGAGTGACCTTTTAGAGAGCTGTCACTGCCCCTCTATCTCCCCTTTTCCTTCTGTCCCTCTCTACTTCTCTGCACCCTCGTGGTACTATGAACACCAACCTCTTTAAGAACAAATTAACATTTGGGTGATGCTTAAAAAAAAAAATTTCTAAAAAAAGTTTCTCTCCATCTTGATGTATTCCCAAGTTTACTGTCAGTGCACCCTCACAAGTTCAAAGCCAGTTGTAAACACCTTGTGGGGAGACCTAGTATTAGCTGTGAACAAGGCAGACTTAAAAAAAAAAAAAAAAAAAAAAAAAAAAACCACTTAAGTATTTCATCAATGATACTTATAGTTGTGCTGAGTCCCTTACTTCTCAGTCAGAGGAACAGGAATGACTCAGTTAAGAACCTGCCCAACATTTTACAAGACAAAGGAAATGCCAGGAACCCAGTAGCTAAAGTTAAAATGGAGAGGGAAAAAAAAAAGATCCAAACCCAGATTTCTCTGGAGAAAGGAGATCTTGGCAAACAAAGAGGGGGAGGATCATGGCTACTGTCCAGTCTCTGGAATTCCTGAGAGTGAGTGCTTAATTAATGCCTGGAGGTCTAACTTACTACTTTATCAATAAGCCAGTACATTTTAGTAACAATGACGCAAATGCCCTCCTCTGCTTCTATTTCCCCCCCAAAACTGTGTAGCAAGAGAGAATGGCTTCTTGGTATTATCACATTTGTCTCTGAAAAACTGAAGCCCTGAAACATTTACTACTGTGTAGACCTGCAAAGGGACCTGGGATACTGAGGGGCAGCAGTATCTGGGCCACAAAGTCTACCTTGCTGAGGTCCCAGTTGTCACATGGCTGGAGTGAACAGCTTGCAGGACAGAAAAACAGAACCCAAGTTCTGCTTAAATAATGCATTTCTACATTATATGCTAGGATTTTATATGTCCATCCCCATCCATCCCCGGTGAGAGAAGGGCTATGCTGGCCTCCTCTCTGCTCAGAAACACACTTAAGGACTAAACTCCATTTGGATCACCTTTGAGACATCCCCTCCCCTGCTGCCTTTGCAAGACTGCCTTCCCTCCCAGTTCCTAGCTCACATGCAGGGTCACCCTATTGAGGCAAGAAAGACAAGGGGCTACTTCCTTCAGGAGCCTTAAGGGATGGCAAATTGTGTGGCCTGACAGACTCCCCTTGCAATTATTTTGTTTAGCCAAAGTACTGATTTTATATCTGTGTACTTATAACTTTCATAACATGTAAGTCTACAGAAGCTTGATTTTACTTTTTGACAGTTTATTATTTAAGTGGAGCCACCAAGGCCAAAGTACAACAAATTGAAACTAATTATTTTCCCCATTAGTATAACACGTGTGTGTGTGTGTGTGTGTGTGTGTGTGTGTGTGTGTGTGTGTTTTCCTTGAAGGGTGCTTGTTTTGACAATTGACAATCAACTGTTTGTAATGCCAAATTAATTGTGTGGTTGTTGACTTTTACTTCTACTTAAATAAGTTTTTTAGAAATTTATTTTAGACATACATTTAATTGTACCACAAAGTTGCTACCTAACAGATATGAAAACTCTAATAATTTAAATCTGTCTCTCTGTGTCTCTACTGTGTTTGCTAGGACACTTGAAATCTCATCTGTCTCCTCCATTCAAAACTTGAATAGTAATGGGAAAAGAATCATCGCACTGAAACATCTATTAAATGTTGAAACAATCTAGTAATTAGTTCAGGAAAAAAAGGTTGGATAAATGATTTAAAAATCACAGTGTCAAGTGGAAGAAGTGAGTTCAGCACAGAATGATGGGGGACAGAAAAGTCAAATAAGCTTTTTAAAAACTTTTGTGGACAAACCCCCTAAGCTTGAAAGATTGCAGAGCACCAAATGAGTTCTCCTTCTCTGTGAATCCAGGCTGGATGAGAGAGAGAGAGAGAGAGAGAGAGAGAGAGAGAGAGAGAGAGAGAGAGAGNGAGAGAGAGAGAGAGAGAGAGAGAGAGAGAGAGAGAGAGAGAGAGAGAGAGAGATCTGGGCAGCGGGATTATTTATCTGGGATTTTGTTTTGTTTCAGTGAGGCAGCCCCAGCTGGACAGTTGGGGACAGACCTTAGCTTCAATCAGCAGAGGGTTTGCTTCGATTCTTCGGAGACTCCTGTCCCTCTGCAGGGATAGAGTAATTAGCAGACCATTAAGTCTCTGCTTTATTGAAGGGAGGAAACCTTACAGGTCACTGCTTTGAAACTTTTGTTCTGGGAGGGAAATTGCAGGATTGTTTATGTGTCCAACACAACCATGACAATGCACCAGTCCAGTGATGAGTTTCTGTAGCTGGTAGAATCTCGGGGACAAGGAGTAAGTAATGCCGCCAATCCTGTTTTTAAAAGATTCCCTCTACTCTACTCCCTCCTCCTCCTCCTCCTCCTCCTCCTCCTCCTCCTCCTCCTCCTCCTCCTTTATTTTTACTTTATAAAACAAACAGCTAAGGGATTTGCTCATTTGGTAGCAGCTATTGGAGACATGAATTAGAGGGGTTCCGGACTGAGGTTTATCTCTCAGTAATAAATCTCTCAACCATTGTGAGAAAACTAAGTTCTCCCGCCATCTCTTCTGTTTATTTCCGCATTGATCAAGGCATCCGTTTCTGTCTTTTCTGCCTAATAGGAGAAAGGGGCAGTTAGTTTCTCTGGGGTGGGGGTGGGGTGTGTGGGGGAGCAGCTGCATTTTTTTTTTTTTTTTTGCTGCGCTTTGCTGGTGGGTTTTATCGTCTGACTTAAATAACCCGTGTCTTTCCCGCTAGCCTTCTGAAGTCCCGAGGACCGGGTTATTTTTATGTTTTATTCTCGTCGTTCCCCTGCTACTCCTCACAGTGCCTGAGAACGTAGAAATGTTTAGAAAATGTTCCGCTACTAAAGTAGAAGAAAATTAAGGGAAACCCCAAAGAAAAAGTAATCTCAAGATTTAAAAGATGGTTTCCTGTTCTTCGCTGCTGGAGACACAAGGAGACATGGGGGGGGGGGCGATTACCTGGGGTGGGGTCGGTCGCTACAAAATGTGCAAGCTAGGATCTCTATTTCTGTAGAATCAAGAACCTGGTTTTAAGCACCCTGTCTTAAGCCCACAACGTCAGGACCAGATTTACCAAGGTTTCCAGATCCAAGGGAGAAGATAGGTGCTTTACTGAAGGTCTCAGGCTAGCGGGGAAATAACACTTCCCTGTCAAGTCAGGGAAGGACAGACGCCTGAAAGGTCTCCCAAACTGCTCCAGACCATTTTCCATAGCCTGCCCCCAGCTCCTGTCTCCCGGTGACAGTGACGCAGAAAACTGACCACTCTATTTCCACATCAAGAACACCACAGCAAAGGTAAGGTTCCGGTTTCAGAGCTTAGAGTCCTTCACCCTCCCTCTGCTTTCCTTAAGGTCTTGGTCTCCTAGCGGTCCACTCACTTCTGGAAAGCATTAAACTTTGAACCAAAGTCTGGTGACCAGAACAAGGTCCCACGTTGGTTTTAATTAAAGGAGGAAGACAGCAGGATAGGTGGCCAGGATCCATTACCGCGATGGAGGGCTTTTCCTAGGTGAGTTCCGGAGTAGGGGAAGCGCGCTGCCCTGGGATTACCTGGGCGGGTCCTAAACAAATATCCTCCGCAAGATTTACAAATCTTTGAGTGTCAGGCAGAGCCTGAAGATAAAAGAAAAGCGTGCTGACCCCTCTTTGTCTCCCAGCCTATTTGCTCCCTGTTTCCACAAAGGTTTAAGCAGCAGCGGCGGCGTTGCCAGGTTCTTCGAAAGGGTGGTGTAGTCCGCACAGAGACCCTCCTCTCCAGAACGCCTTAACACCAGAGCCTGCTTCTGGGGCGGGGTGTGGGAACTGGAGCCTGGAAGAGGGGTATCCAGACCGACGGTTCCCTCAGGGTTCAACCCTAGTCTCAAACCTGCGGAGCTGGAGTCTGAAGCTGGGCTCTAGTGCCAGAAAGCTCCTGAAGTCAGGGGCCACGCGTCCTCAAAGACAAAGCAACTCCACAGCCAAGAGCCTGCAGAGCCAGGTAGTTAGCCACTTGACACCACCAGCTCGAGCTCGCACTGTGCCTTGCTGGAACTCACCTTCTCAGGGATCCCCCTTCTCAGGGATTCCCCCCCCCAACCCCGCACTCCCGAGGCCACAGTATGCTGGGGATGCTCTCGCTGAAAACCCTCAAAGACTAGGCAGCTCACAGCCAAGAACCTGCAAGAGCTGGGACTCAAGGAAGTGCACTAGGGAGACTAGGAATGCTCCTCCAGCCCCAAAAGCTCCTCTCCTAGAGACTCTCAGAAGAGCTGACAGTCCTACTAAGGGCCCCACCTTGAGTCTAGGTCTTCCAGAGGACACTCCCAGAGTCTCCTGTGCATGCTCTATCTTCCTTTTTCACCTCTTTCCACTTCTCCTACTTTCTCTCCTTCCTCTCTTTCCCTCTCCCTACCTGTGCATTCCCCTCCTCCCTAAACCTGGTGAGTGGAGGCCCAGCGGATCACAGGTCTAGGAAGGCCAGGGTGAGTGCCTGGACCAGATGGTTTCTTCTGGCATTTTCCTTTCCTGGGTAAGGTAGTTGTCTGCCAGTGGACTCAAGTCTGGGGAATAGGCAGTCCTAAGACAAGAGGGGAAGTCCTGTTCTAAGAAAGGTATTGTCTCCCCCCCCCCCCCACGCACCGAGAGGCCTCCAAAGAGGCGAGTCCTAGGCCAGTTAGGGTACCCACTAGCCACAGAGATGAGGAGCTGCAAAGCCACTGAGCTTCCAACCTGAGAGCCAAGCTTTGGGTACAGTTGGGACCTCCACTCAGAGGCAGGTGGGAAGAGGAGAGTCTCAAAAGCCAAATCCCTTCATGAGACCTGGAAGACACTGAAAAATCTATGGGTCTAAGCTAGTGTTCCTGGAACCTACCCCTGTGTGGAGTGGTCTTTGCGTTTGGTTCTGAGAGCACCAGGGCTTGGTGGAGATGGGGAGGAGGTCATTTGAGGATACATAGAGCTTCCTGTTCTTCCTGTAGCTAGGAAGTGCTGCACCAGCACAGGCTGATCTTTTGAAGGAATAAGCCTCTGAGTTGGGTGTGGTGTGGGGGTGACCCTCCTTAAGAAGGAAGATCTGGTACAGGCCTGGTGACAAAAGCCAACCTCACTTTCACTTTCCTCTGGGGACTTAGGTTCACCGTCAGTGGACAGCAAGGCTCCAAGAGGTTTTAAAAGTGGGTTTTATTTTCTCTTTCATGCAAAGCAACATCTACTCAGGGTTGGAAGTATTCTGGCTGTGTTTCTAGGTTGAATTTAAAAGTACTTAAAACTTGTGAACTTGTGAAGAAGTTGTGAACTCATAATTGAAACCGGCTCTCTGAGCAAGAACTGTTATTATCACCTTCCCCTCAGTGTGGTCCTGCGAGTTTGAAAACTGAACAGGAAAAATTGTGAACAAAGGTCAGCCTGTACACTCACACCCAGGGACCAGTCAAAACACCACACATACCCAACTTTATGCTAGGGGCTACTGGCGATATTTTCTTCTTTTCAATAAACCCAGAAACCTGACGTCCATTATCCCTGTCCCTGACATGGTTTAAGAATGTTTTGTTCTCCTGGAGCACAGAAGAAAGTTTTTAACGGCTGGGAAAAGAGTTTGGGATATTTGTAAGATCTCCTCTACGTTGGATGAGAGGATTGTCTATTTTCTATTCCAGTGAAGATCTGAAAGTAGATATAGAGTTCTGCCCTTCAGATTCCTTTTGCTTTGTGTACACACACAGACACACACACACAAAGAGAGAGAGAGAGAGAGACAGCGACACAGAGAGAGACAGAGACACACACAGAGAGAGACAGAGATAAAGAGACAGAGCTTGGTGTTCTTCTCCTCCACCCTCTGATTAAGTCTGGGCACTGGAGAAATAAGCCCAATTTGAGGCTTGGGTCTTCCCCAGGACCAGACTTGTGGAAAAGGCAAGAGGCTCAGGAGTAAGTTGCCTTCCTGATTGATGAAACTGTCCCTCCCCTCCTCTTCCTGAATAATAAACTCCTGCCAAGGCTGGAGGGCTGCCTTGTGTTGTGTTGGTTTCAAATAAATCCTCAACAGACACTTTCCTCACTCGGAGAAATGAATCACACTCGGGGAAACAGACAATTATTCTTCCATTTGTCTGACTACAGCAAGCAGAGGAAAAGGCAACCCCCCCCCCCTCTTGTGGACTGGACTTTAGAATTCCTCCCTAACTCAGGCATGTGTGGCAGATGGGTACAGGAATAGTGGGAGCAGGTTGTGAGAAGGAGGATAGAAGTGACCCGAGAAGGCTGGGGGTTCTAGGTGGGCATTCCAGACCTAGCCAGGGGAGGGTCAGGGTTCTCTAGATATGCGCTTCTGATTGAATCCTAACAGGAGACCCAGGAAGGTGGTATTGCATCTTTTAACATAGAAGCCAATTCTGGGTTTGCTTTTCGGGGAGACAGAGACTCGGGGCCCCACACTGTCACCAGAGTTCAGTTTCTTGTCTTCTTTCAACAAAACAATAATCCTGCTGAAGCTGGATTACTCTCCTTTATTTAGAAAGAATTTTGAGTGTTTCACTGCAGACATGGGAGTTGAGAATGAAAAGCAAAATGGGATTGATAAAAATGACCCCGGGTTAGCCCATGTTTAAGTTCAGGGTGCCCATGTTTAAGTTCAGAGCGCTTTTGGCTAATCACAACTGCAATCATCTAAGAAAGAGAAAACAAGGAAGAATTCCTACTAAGAATCCTTGGGATGTAGCTCACTTACAAAGCAGATGTGGGGGTCCCATCTTTCCTTGGCAGGCAGGCTAAGTGAGTGTTGTTTAACGTGTTAAAATTTTGTAAAACATATTGGATATAGCACACATAGGCTAAAAGGCTAAAGAGGTCCTTTTAAAGCAAGAAGAAATTAACTTACTGCTTCTTTCTTGTCCCCATGTCTCTCACATCTTGCCACCTTGAGCTTCCAGACTGTACTTTCCACTTTTAATTCTTGAGTCTATGAGGATCTAATTGCTGCAGAGAAATAAGGATCTCAAACAGAAAAGGGGTGCATTTACAGCCATTCGAAGGACATTTAGGTTCCGTGATTAGCCCCAATGTATATCTTTTCTCTTTACTTACAAATGACCAGAGGAAAACCTTCCATCAAAATCCCTCATCCATATCCAGACAGTTTACTGGGCCCACAACCACTATTGATTAAAAAATTTAAGCGAAGGCAAATACCGATTTAAAGGTTCTCTTTTATTTGAAATCTCGTCCAGAAACACTGGTTATTAATAAATATATCATACTTATCAAGAATATATAAAAAATAAAGACAGGTCTTGTCTTTGAGGCCCTAACAAAATATTCAAGCAAATGTTCAGGAAAATAAAAGTGGCAGCCCCCTCCCCCAAAACCCAGTATGTTTTCAAAGCTGAGGGGTAACCGACAGAGCCAACCCCACAGAGCCAACCCTGCATGCAGTATAATTTGGCAAGGGGGTAGGATGAACTTCTAAAGGAGGCCCAGTTTTGTAGTGGGGGCCCCTTGGAACAGCCCTAAAGTTGGAATGAGATTTGAGGGGCAGGGACAGACATGGGCTGGGGAAAGAATCACCATGTTCATTGAGTGTGAATCTTTGCACTCTGGCCCCCTTTTCATTTTATACAACCACAGACAGATATATGGAGTACTTTGGAGAATTCACTAATAAATCCTTGTTACAAGGAAAATGCCACTATAGCCCGCACAACATGTTTAGACAAGATTCATTTAGAAGCGTGCATGCATTCTTTTGACCTATATTTGCGTGGAAAGGAAAACCCACATAAGAGGTTCATGCCCTGGGCTGAGATTAAAAACTTGGATTCTGAATCTCTCTCTCTCTCTCTCTCTCTCTCTCTCTCTCTCTCTCTCTCTCTCTCTCTCCATTGTCTCCGAAAAATCTATAAGGGCAGAGACACTCATAACTGTATCTAGCTGGATGAAATATTTACATTTGCTTTGCACAAAATGGATAGCCGTCTTTCCTCCAAGATACGAACACAGCCAGAAAGAGCCAATTCCAAAGTTCCTTTGCAAGTTTTTAACTCCACCGATCCCATCTTTAAACAACAAATGCAGTTTTGACAAGAGCATACGGCAGTGGGAAATACTGGCGCTGCGTGAGGGAAAGAAGCATGCATGCAAACAGGACTTCGGGTTCCAGTCCCCTTCGCTAACACCTAGGTATTCCAGTTTGTTTTTGGCACGCCCCGCTGGGGTGGGTCAACTGGAATCTGGATCTGTAGGGCGCTGGCAAGGCCTGGGGCCGCGCGCCCACCCTCCCGCAGGCCGAGCAGTCTCCCCTTCCCTCCTGGCCCGGCACTGCGACGACCCCTGCCTCAGCTCTCCCTTCCTCCTCCCGGCCGGGCCAGCCCGTGGCTCACTTGAGCAAGTCCTTCGATTCAGCCGAAAGCCGGGCCATGTTGGCGGTGGAGAGAGCGGACAGGTGCGGCGGTGGTGGCATCTGGCAGATGGTGCAGGGACAGGGCAGCCCCGCCCAGTGCTGGAAGCCGCTGCCCAGTTGTAGCGCGGGCGGCGTGGAGGGCGCCTTGAGCAGTGAGTGGGGAGGTCGGATGGTGCCAATGGTCGGCAGGGAGGCTGCGGACAGCGGGGACGAGGCATTGCCAGAGGAGAGCGCGCCGCCCAGGATAGGGTGCACGGGGTGCAGAGCGTTGGCTGCGTGTGCCGGGTGGCTGGCCGAATGCCCCACAGTCCCACAGTGGAAGGCCGAGTGGTGTCCTCCGTAGATCTCTCCAACCAACCTCTTCATCTCCTCCAGGGAGCTGGTGAGCATGAGGATGTAGTTTCTGGCCAGAAGCAGAGTAGCGATCTTGGAGAGTTTGCGCACCGAGGGCCCGTGAGCGTAGGGCATGACCTCGCGCAGACCATCCATGGCGAGGTTCAGGTCGTGCATCCTCTTGCGTTCGCGTCCGTTGATCTTCAGCCGCAACTGTTGAAGATCCTGCTCCGACAGTTGCTTCTTGATTTTGTACTTGCTGCTTTCTCCCGCAGCCTTGGCGCCTGCCCGCGAGAGGCTTTCCCCTGGCATCTTCTGGACCATATCGCCCTGTGTGGAGGAGACCGAGTTCAAACGGCTCTCCTGATGGTGGTGGTGGTGGTGGCGGTGGTGGTGGTCTCTTAGGTACATCTCATCCATGTCCGGAGATGACGCTCTGCTGGAGACAGAGCTCGAATCAGAATTCATTTTATTACAGGAGATGCGGCCTTATGGTTGAGGAGGCTTTAGGCAGGAAATTAAAGAGAATCTTGAATTTACAAAAAAATTTAAAAAAAAAATTAAAAAAAAAAAGCAAGGTCCAGGAACCCACTTCCCCAGAGGTAAGACCAGAGAAGAAAAGTCAAGGTACTACTGCGTTGCCCCTCCTCTCTCTCTCTCTCCTGGCTTCCTTCGCTATCTCTGGTTTAGCTGTTTCCTGCACTGCGCATTGGTGTGTGCCTGAACTAACCTCTTGCAGTAAAAGAGGGGCTTTTATAGCGCTGCAGTGGAGAAAAGAGACAAAAGGAGCCCTCCTATCTATCCTGGGCTGGTTAAGATGACGTGCCATCATTCAGGGCGGTGCGCTTTGCTGTCCCAGTTAGCAAGGATTCCTATTCATATTCATTGTGGGGCCGCCCTGGGACACCTCTGCTAGAAACCGCAAGGAACCCCCAGGCACAAAACCCTTTGATTGACAATCTCACCGCGGCCCCGCACTGGACTTCTTGTTTTTGTTGTTGTTTTGTTCTTTAAAAACTTTCTTCTATGCCACTCCCCTCATTCTTTTTTTTTTCTTTCAACCAAATCTTACACTTAAAATGAAGGGAAGGAGCAGAAGCTGCCTGGAAGATCGGCCCACGGACGTTACTTTGGACTTAAAGAGATTTGGGTTGTTCTCTGTCAGTTTACGGAAATGTGGGCAAAACCAGGTCTCCATAGAAAGAGGGATACCGGAGCCAAAAACGGGGCAGGTTCAACCAGGGAGATTTGGAACTGGAGACTTTGCTGACTGGAGTTGTTACTCACTGGTACTTTTTCTCTAAATTCAGTTAATTTTGTTTATTTGCCCTTTCCGGTAATTTCAAAAACGTGTGCCCATTTGGCAATGCGTTTCTGCCTTTGATACTACTGTGGAGAGAATTCTTCTTTTGCGTTAAAAATAGCTAAGTTGAAATAATCTTGGTTTTGTACATTTCTTTAACTTCTTAGCTATAGAACTGAGAGAGGAGAGGCAAAACCCCAATGTTGTATGAAAATCAATTTAGGAAGAAAACTTAGGGAGGAAAAAGAGTGAAGAAAAAAAAATGGGAGGGTTAGGGATCGAAACGATTCTCAAAAGCTCAGTACAGATCTTTGGGGTTCCAGCTTCCCGAATGGGGTAGCTAACCGTCTTCTTCGGCCTCAAGTTCCACTGTGTGTGTTGGGATGGGAAGAAGGCAGTCTTTGGCCTCAGGGTGAAAGCTGAGAGCAGCCAGAGTTTAGCACCAGACCACCTGGAGCGGCAGCTGAGCGGAGCAGGAGTTCAGGGTAAAATCAGAAGTAATGGTGTGTGTGTGTGTGTGTGTGTGTGTGTGTGTGTGTGTGTGTGTGTGTACGCACGCGTGAGTGTCCACAGGACCTGGAGATATCTATGTGTGCGGGCTTGGTACAAAGTCGCGGCCTCTGAGGATAAACAGACCTGGAGTTTGCTGTGTTCCATAGAAGCAAGTTCATAACTGGGCACAGACATTCCCTCACCCGACCCCCCCCCCGTTCCTCCTCGATGTTTTTGTCAATCAAAAATTGCTCTGTAGTACCAGAGGCAGGAACACAGAAATCCCTAAAAAGAAAGGAGTCTTGGGCAAGGATGGCCTCTAGAAGCAGCTGGATACCCCATCTCTCCCGGCTTGAAAAGTCCATGAACAAAAGCTAAGTTAAGGCAGCGTCTCTATAGAAAGCAAGAGACTTTGTACTGTAACCTTAGGCAGACACGGCTTGCCTTACAATGACCGGGAAAACCAGAAAAAAGGAGGCTTCACTTCCTACAAACGCAAATGAGACAGTCAGCAGAGGGTACCCCCATACGGGGAGTTTGTAAACCCTGGAGAGGTCATGCATACTGACAGACAGTCATCAGTGAAACTCTCTCTAACCCTCTACCAGCAGGACTCAGAGACTGGACGTTGGAGTGAATGCACTCTGACCTAGTTTAAAAGAAATAAGGTGGTCAACCGTCTCTTGTCTAGGACAGGACTTTAAAGCCCTGGGAGACCGGACTCAAGAGTCTTCTATTGCTCACACCTTCGTGGAAAGAAAGTTCCTGAAAATCGAGACTCCAAGAGCTTTCACATAGGGTGGAAAGATTAATATCGCAAAGCACTTTTAATTTCAGAGCTAAAGGAAACTCTCTTAAGCCGCCAGACTGCTCCATTTTGGTTAAGATACTGGCACCTTAAGTGAGGTTTATAAGCAAAGTAGTTGCCCAACAACTGAGGTTCCAAGTGGTAACCAAGCTACAAACTGAGGGGAATGGAGCACTTGTGATGCAAGTCTTTTGAGCCTCAGATGACTATCAAGGGACTGAGGGGGGTGGGGTGGGGGGCGTTCCTGAAGAACGGTGATTTCCAAGCCTGAGTGCATCTTGTCTGTCCCTGCCATCTCAGGAATCGCCTTCTTAACTCTGAGTCTAGTTCTCAAGCCTAAACTGAAAACGCTGCGCTGGGTTTCCGTTTCGAAGTAGCAAAGTCTACTAAAATTACAATAGGTTCGAAGGAAGGAGTAGAACATAGCCATGCAGCATGCAGATGCTTCGCCTTAGTCAAGAAGGTCAGGGAATAAAATAGGGGAGGGAACCAGTAACCCACTTTCGGGACTAGAAAGACCAGGACCTGATTCTGGGAATTCCAACCCAAATCAGAGTCTAACAGAAGTCAGTTTGCAAGGGCAGCGGCACGGGACCTTGCCAGAACAAACAGACCACAGAGGGGCCTAGGGTATTTAGCTCCAGTAACTTCGAGGTGCCTGAACTGGACCCGGGAGTGGGGGGTAGGGATGTCAAGGGTTCTGCTTGGAGGTAGATGCCAGAGGCGATGCCTTGTGCTTCTTGCTTTCTGTTCCTGCCAGGCCTTGCCATTCCCAGTGCAGAGTCTGAGTGCAGGTCCAGGGTCCCACCCAGATAAACACTTTGGTAGAAAGCTTTTAGGAGTCCCAGGTTCTCAACGGATGTCTAGTTCCCCTTTTCCTTCTTTCTAAAAGGTTATCAGCTAGTCGAGGATGCCGAACTAAAAAAAATGCCACCACTTCGTTCGCCAGAAAAGTTGCACCAATACTTTCTGGAGTCCAAGAAGTGGAGTCCCTACTTGCGACTCCGTCTCGCTGGATTGTTTTAGATCTTGCGACTTCACAGACATCTATCTGCCGCTCAAGCCCTGCTCAGAAGTCCGGAAGGAGTTAGTTCAGATACTCGGAACCCGCGCACACATTTCAGGGTTGCCTGCTATCCATCGCTCACTCCGTGTGCCTAAAGGAGACAGTGTGGGAGACTCTTTGGGGCTTAGGCTGCTGCAGCCTAAGGGGCCTCAGCCAGAGAGGCCTGGTGACCAGCATGGTGACCTTGGCTCTGGCGGTGGGTGGATTCAGAGGGGTAGGATGGATAAGAAGAGCAAATTAGCGCAGCAGCGGCAGCGGCAGCGGCCGCGACCGCCCTAGCGGCAGCAAAGGGCTGAGGCTCCTTGACCCGGGTCTGTCTTGCAACAGGTGCATCCCTAGACATCCCTACAGATGCAGGCGACAGCACTCCGTAGTCCATATTAGCTTTAAGAAGGGCATGGGAGTTCCAGAGCCTACCTACATCGGAAACAGGGGGTTGGCCTGGGGACTGGCAACTGAGAGTTGCTCAGAGGTCTCTGGGCATCTAGTGTGCTCAGCTCTGCAGCCTGGGGCTGGGTAGCTCTGCGTTCCCAGGGGCCACAAGCACCAGGGGTTGTTCAGCCTTATCAGCGCCTCCCCGGTCCCCAGGATCGCCAAGGACTGTTTCTTACCAGATACCCAGTGCGTGCCACCTGGTGCCTGATGCCCACTGCTCGGCAGCTCCAGCAACTGAGTTCCTCTCCGCATCTGTCGGCTCAGTCCGAGGCCGCTGAGATTTTTGCCTGAGCAGCGAACCCTCCCCTCTCCCCCCTCCCCTTCACCCCCTGCCAGAGTCCTGCAGAAAACGAAGCCACCGCTGACCTGCCGGGACGGGACACAGCTATGAGGGGCAGGTCAATCAACCGCGTCCAGGGGCTATTTCCTACCAAGCTGAAAACTTGACCGCCAGAAACTTTGGCTGAGATCTAAAGGCAAAATAAAACTGGGGTGTAGGTCAGGAGGTGGTGGAGAGGAGAAAACACTAAATATTTTCAAACGTGGCCCTCTCCACCAACCGGGAATAGCCTAAAAATTAGCTGTAATCATGGAGGAACTTCTTTGTGAGTGTTTTCTTTAGCAGAGTGAAGCAGTAACTTCATTATAGTAGCACGAGGAGACGTTTTAAAAATTAAAACCATCAACGTAAGTCACAGAAGTCACAGTGGAGGAGTGACCTCTTCTTGCAACAGTGTATCCAAGCTGATGGAATATGAAAACCGGAGCTTGTCTGAACAGAGATGCAATCATAGCAAGGCTTCCAGGGTTGGCCAGGACGCTCCTGGACACTGAGTGGAGCTGGTTGATTTCCTGAGTTTCTTTGTATTTTAAACAAAGTCCTGATCGGCACAGTCTTTCCGTTCATATAAAATCTGATTTTTTTTTAAATTGGGAAAATAGCAGAAATTGAAAGAGCAAAATTGTGTGATTGCAGAAGTAACTTCCCTTTGAAAGGTTGAGTGTGGGATTGGAGAGTGAGCTCTCAGAACTGGGCAAAACGATGGAGCACTAATGATATGAATAAATAAATGTGTTACTACACAGCTACAACTAGAAGTTTGATTTTACTGATGTGGAAGCAGCAAGCCTGGCAAAGAGTTAAAAAGTAAATGAAATTAAAGACCACTGAAGGCAAAGGAGCCTGGGGTGGGGGGGTGTTGTTTACAGGATTTTGTGAGCACACTCCTGATTTTTATTTTTTTTAATCCTCCCTTTTGTTTCTGGTGACATCTGCTCAATGGCCACTATCTCAACAGACTTTTGCTCCTATGGAACAGACATACGTGGAAAATATTGTTTCCCCATGATCGGAAAGTTTAAGTTGATTTAAATACTACTGATGATTAATCATGTGAATTAATGAGTCTATTAAAATTCGCATATTTACATACAAATTCTTGGCATGTGCCCTGACACTTTGGATTTGCAGCTCTATTAATTCTAATATTTTAGAAACTATCAGCAAGTTAAGATTCTAATAATAGCTTATCATTGTTAATTTACTTCTTTTACCAATAGATGGTTAAATAACTGCGATGTAAATTTGATACCTTAATGTAAAAGGAGCACAGAATACTTACTTCTGCTTTTTGGTTTTGAAGATTAATGAATTATTCCCTTACTATATTTGATTAGATGGCTAAATTGATGATGTATTTGAGGTTCTTTGCTGGTGTTTATGACATTTAATTTTGTATTAGAGGTGGTTATTTTATGCAGCACGCATAGTTTTACTTTGTGTTCAGTGGTAGTCATACCGGTGTACAAAACTTATAAAACACAAACGAAAAATGTACCTGGGTGTCCTGGTACATACCAGTAATCCCTGCTGCACATCTTTAACTCCTAGTGCACATTTGTAATTCCAGAACCTTAGAGGCAGAGGCAGGAGGATTGTAACAAATTTGATGCCAGCCTGGGCTACATAGCAAATTGCAATCTAGTTAGGGCTACATAAAGAGACTCCTTCTCATAAAACATGACAAAAGAAGATCCCCAAGCAATAGAATAAACAAGCAAAAAACAATTCGTGCATAGAAGAACAGAAGAACAATGATATTTACACTCACTACAACATAATTGCATTTCTACTTTTATTTGCATAAGATCAAATATATTTCAGATTTTGTTTGAATGTTTGGAAGCCCGACTGTGAAATTGTTTTTCAGATTGCTAATGAAGACAAGAGGGTACAGCGACACATTTGTAAGCACAATTTGTAAACAGTGGTTTTGACGTGCTCTTGCATTGCTTTAACTGTGACGAAATAACGATTTATGGCAATAGTAAGAATTATCATTTAGGATTCTGCCACTGGATCAATCTTAAAAAGTTAAGATGACAGTTATCAAAATTCAAAATTTCAAAGTCTGTGTGCAGATCTAGAAAACTCTGTTTTTATCATTTTCACCATAAATAAAAATATAATTAATGGTCCTTTCTCATTAGTTCATTGACTATTTTCTATCTATAGATATTTTTGCGTAATTTACATATTTTTCCTCAAGAGTGAAATGCAAATTAAAATGATCAATTGCAATATTAGCTCAATTTTCATTATAAACCTATTTTGTATTACAATATATAACAGTATTGAAGTTCTTACCTGTGCAATTCAAATTTCATGGGGTCAAGATTGCAGAGAGAAAGGAAAATGGATACAAATCACCCAAAACCTGTAGACATTTCTCATTCTATATCTGACTCATAAAACAGGTTGAGTGCTCTATTTAACAAATGAAATTGTTTAATAACCTCTTATGCTTTGGAATATGTTAATTTCATAACACAAAAAGGATAATGAAAATTATTGTCATTTCATACCATGATGTCACGTTAATTATTGATGAAACGTAACTGGTAAGTTTCCAGGTCTTCATCTTTTTTTCCTGTAGCTTTTGTTATTTCATAACCTTTGATGATAAGGAATAGCAGAACATTCGGCTATTTATAACCATGGAAGTGTTTCAATTAGGCCCTCCCTTCTTGCAAATGCTGTAAACTCTAGTAGGCCTTTAGATAATAATACTATATAAAGGAGAGAGGAAAGAGAAGAGTAATTAGAAAATACTGTGCAGATATTCTTAGTTCACAGAACATGAATTCAGTTCTACTCTTAGTAGCTTTTATGGAGCTAGATACATGAGAGAATCAGTTAGCGTCTATTTTGTAAAGGTGCAGTGAGCTTGCCAATCTTCCTAATCTGAGGTTCCTAATGGCTGTGTTTGCAGGCTGCTGGTTTCAGCAAGACAAACTGTCTGAGCTGGATCTGGGAGAATGGAAATGACACCTAATCCCCCAGGGAGAGGACTGCAGAATATGGTTCAGAAATGACTGAATATTATAACAACAAATGGAAAACTGGTGGGGCTTTCAGAGAGAAACCCTAACTAACTAAAATAATAGTAATAATAATAAAAGCTTTGAAACTAGTTTGAAACAACCACACATACATTCTGAACATATATCAGTAATTATTAAGAATATATAAATTGATAGTTATGGCCTTCCTTTTTCATGGTGTGTCTCCTAACAGACACCTAGTGGGCAAATTTCCCTGGGCTTATGTTGAGGCCCTTGGGGTTTGAATCAGTGGTTTCTGTCTGACTTGGTGGAATGTACTAGATTACTGAAGTAATACTGTCTTGAGATAGAAGTTTTGTTTTCTGTAAACCTGGATAACAGACTGGAGAGATGGCTCGGTGGTTAAAAGCACTGGCTGCTCTCCCAGAGGACCTAGGCTCCATTCTCAGCACCTCCACAGTGGCTCACAAACAACTGTCACTGCAATTCTGGGGAATCTCAGAACTTCTTTCCGGCCTCTGCAGGCACACACACGGTACACAGCCAGACATGCAGACAAAACACTCATCTACATAAGCAAACAAGCAAAAGACAACTGCTTAAAAATAAAATAAAATAGAAACCCTAAATGTCTGTCTACTATACAAGGCTTCACTATAAGTTGTCTTAAGAATATTTACACAACCACACGTTTACAATCTAATCCAATACACACACACACACACATACACACACATACACACACATACACACACATACACACACATACACACACACACACACACACACACACACACACACACACACAAATGGAGGGACTAATGGGAAGATTGCTTAGTGAGTAAAAACATAAGCTGTTCAAGCATGAAGACCTAGGTTTGAATCCCTAACAACCATGTACAGAGGTGGGCATGGCCATGTGGCTGCACCTCTAGTTCTGTGAGGCAGGGGAGATTCAGAGGGATCACTGAAGCTTTCTGACTATTAGCTTACTTGCAAGATAAGTGAGAGGCCTCATTTCAAGTGAGAGTATGAAGGCTGAGAGCAAGGGATCAGGACTTCAGGTACTTTCTTCTGGTCTCTAGGCATGTTCATGCAGCTATTTCTCACCTTAATGTGCATGTATCACACATGCACACAACACTTATATAGCATACACCCATCTCATGCACACACACGCACACACACACACACACACACACCACACACACACACGCACACACACACACACGCACACACACACACACACGC
>NC_034610.1:42921919-42940819 GCF_900095145.1 Mus pahari | reverse complement strand
TCACATAATTATAAGAAACACCTAAGAAGCAAATAGGAATGTCCTCTTTACATGAACTGATCTAATTTTCACACATTTTATTCTTTCTCTTTAAAGAGCTAATTCAATAGGCAAACAAATAACAACTGCATATACACATAAACACACACACACGCACACACACACACACGCACACACACACACACACGCACACACACACACACCACACACACGCACACACCCCATTCTGATGCTTCTAGTATAGGACCCCCATGGTCTTGGCTCTGAATGTACTCACATCTATATTCCAGGGATCATGACAGAGAAAACAAAAATAAAGAAGAAAAGACAAATAACACACACTTTTGGCAACAGAACAGAACATCTAGCTTCAGCCTTCTCGACAGGAAAAGCTCCGATACAAGGAACTGCCTACTTCAAAGGTCTTTTGGAGGATGCAAAGGGTCTTTGGAGTAAGCTCAGGCTGAATCAGCGGGTATGACATCATCTCGAGAACCTGTAAATAACTTACCTGGGAGTAGCTGGCTTGAGTCAAAATTTGTGTTGGTTGGATTTTTAGCTGTGACTCAAATACCTGACATGAAGGAAGAAAGGGGTGTTTTGACATTTTAACATTGTGATGTTAGGGAACAGTGGATTTTTATCATGATGGACAAGAAGCAGACAGCCGATGAGAGAGAGTCAAGAGAAAGCTATTTCCAGGGCTTTTCCTAGTGAGCCATTTTCTTCAGCCAGACCTCATCTCATAAAGTTCTCAGATGTTAGATAAACAGCACCACCAGCTTGAAACAAAGTATTCAAAACATGAGCCTCTGAGGGCCAGTCTCTACCTAAAGGGTGATAATATCAGCAGAGTTCTAAATTCAATAGAGAGCACCCTCTGTATAAATCGATCCAGACACTGGGAAGTTAGAGTCAAGAAGCAATTGTCATAATTGACTGGATAACTAGAGTCATGAGAATTGCTGAGCCCTTTTTGAAGAGGTTCAGTGATTTTTTTATGCAGTGATATATTGTCCAAGAGATACAACTTTTTAAGGGGAAGCAGAAAATTATTTTTGGTTTATTCCTATTTCCCAGTTGGAACAACCCAATTTGCAATCACTTGTCATATAATTGATGCAATGAGGATTGAGCTTCTCATTCTCTCTAATTGATGGGATAGAAGCTGGAAACACCAATCTCCCAGACATAACAGTTTGCTCTTGGTTTCCTGTCATCCACATGTCCCCTCCTACCCATAGCTGAATTTCCGAGCAGGAACCATCACAATAAGAACACAACCATGCATGGCACAGTGGAGAAACCACTGCTCCCATAAATGAATGAGCGTCAACAAATGGTTTTAGCTTTTTTTTTTTTTTTTTTTAAAGGGAAGACTAAAATAAAAAAAAAACTACTGTTCAGGCTGGTGAGATGGCTCAGTGGGTAAGAGCACCCGACTGCTCTTCCAAAGGTCCTGAGTTCAAATCCCAGCAACCACATGGTGGCTCACAACCATCCGTAACAAGATCTGACGCCCTCTTCTGGAGTGTCTGAAGACAGCTACAGTGTACTTACATATAATAAATAAATAAATCTTAAAAAACAAAAACAAAAACAAAAAACCTACAGTTCATTATAATTATTATAATACTTGGGAATATTCCCTGTTCTATTTAGTCTGTTCTTCATATTACTCAATCTATTGATTAAATTTTTCATTTAGATAGGGTAAACAGTTCATATGAAGTATAGGGGAAAGATAAACGAGAAAAGGAAATGCTGATTAATACAATATCATCCATTTACATATATTATGAATATTCAATGTAGTAAGAAAAATTAGGGGCCACGATTGAAGAGTTCACAGCTAAGTTTTATAATTTCTTCTTACCACTATCTGTTTCTTATTGCTTGTGTTCTTTGTTAACATCTCAACTGGTCAGCATTTTCTACTCTGTAGAGTGAGCCAGTCTACCATCCTTAGATGATAGTGCCCTGTGTGTTGCTGTGATCTTCCATGAACTTGTACAGCTGACCATAGGATCATTGTTAGGTGTCCAAAAGCTCCCCTGAATGTGGATATGTCTTCTTTTCCCTCATAACTTCGCAACAAACTACTTCTTCTTTAACAAGCATCATTAAAAAAAAAAACAAACCCTTCAACCATCATGCTAATACACACATGGCATGATGAACCTCAAGTGGGCAGATCATAGTCTCAAATTTCAGTTCACTAGCAATTACATAGCTCTCACCTGAGAGAAACCTTTTTGGTAACTTGATAACTAGTGCTTCCAAAGGAGCAGGGCCCAAAGTGATGAGAGGATGGGGTACCAGGGGCAGCCAATCACCCATTCAAACCTGTCCACTGTCCCACAACTTCTAGATTTCCTTATTCTTGGAATTAAATCTGTGGTTAAGTTACTCTGGTGGAATGTGAGTAGAAGTTCTAGGAGCCATATGATCATTTCATGTTTTCTTCCATGCAACACTTATGACCATGTTAGAGCCATACAGTTGGCAGCAATGGGCCAGGCCTTTGCAAGGCACCAGGCTTCCAGGTTATAGTATAGAGCAGAACAGCCCTAAACAGCTGCAGCAGCTTTGCAGGAACCTGAAGGTTCTACTCTTAAGTGAAATCTTTGGCTTTTACTGCATAAGCCACTGTTCTCAACTTGTGGCTCATGACCCCTTTGGGAAGAGATGTAGAGGGTTGAATAGGATCGTCAGAAAACACAGATATTTACATTATGATTGATAATAATAGCAAAATGATGGTTATAACATAGGAACAAGTGGTTAGGGGTTATCACAACATGAGGAACTGTACCTAAGTATTGCAGCATTAGGAAGGCTGAGAGCCACTTTCATAAGCACAGAAGCCATGGGAGGGTTTGGAGGAGAGAAATGCCTGGCTCCTACGATGTTGTAGAAGGCTCATTCTGTGCTAAGGAGAGAAGAAAGAAAGGTGTAAAGCCAAAAAACTCAACTAGAAAGCCATTGTACGAATCCAGGGATGGAACGATGGTAGCTGGGTTTATTGATCTTGAGGAGGTGTGATGACGTAATCAAATTCTAGAAGTGTCCCAAAGGGTGCGCCAACAAGATCTGCCTAGTGCTGTGGTATAGAAAGAGCCAAATGTGCCTTAAAAGAGAAGCTTATTAAACAAAAGGGAAGGGTAAAAAACCCCAGGGACAAATTGAATAATACTCTGTTAACTCTAAACTTTCTTAATATTGGTGAGAAAGGAATAACAGCATACAAGAGACACTGGGTTATTGAAAAAACTGAGGAAGTAGGCCAACCAATAGACTGTAAGGATGTGCTGATGTTAGGATGGAAACCTGCAATAGTGTTAAGATGGGGATGTGGTTCTGCTTATGTATCTACAGGAAATGAAGAACTATGGTTATCAACACAACTTATAAAGATTAGATCAGACAAAAGCTCTCTTCTCAGCGGAGACATGAATGTCTTCACAAGGCAAACAGCCCAAGGGATTCATTCTCTCAGACTGTCTCCTCTCCTGATTTCTCCAAAATATGCATACTAATCAACTTCAAGAGGGCTCGCCCAACTGATGGATCACATAAAGACTGGACAACACAAAGACTGGACAGATAACAGACTAACAACGCGTAGTCTGGACAGACAACACAGAGACTGGATAACACGGAGACTAGACAAGAAGTGCTTTTTTCAGACTACAATTTTTTTCTTCTTAAGCTCCAAACAGGAATTCTTCAACCCAATTGCAGGAAGCAATCATAAGTCATCCTTGTCCCTTAAGTTGGAGTGGATGGTTTTGGTTGTTTGATGTGTTACGGTTGATATCATCTAGGGTGGTAGGCTACTATTGGTTATGATCATGGAGAAAACAAAATAAAGTTGATTCATTATTTAATTGTTTTAATTATTATATATTGATAGAAATTTAAAGTTGTTTTCTTTCATTATTATATATTGATAAAAATTTAAGGTTGTTTTGTTAGACCATTGTTTGACTATATGGTATATAAGCTGTTTATTTAAAATGTGATGTGAAGTTCTAGTTTTATGGTTCTTGTGATTATTTCTGTTTGTGTAGATTGTTAGTGTTTTAAAAACAGGTTTTTTTTTTAATGGAAAGGGGAATATGAAACGGAAATTTCTGGTTTCTTTGGAGGCTCAATTGTGTAATGTGATTTTGTTTTCTTTTTTTTCTTTTTTGAACTGTCTTGTGAGAGGATGTTTTGCTGAAGTAGACGTGTGGCGTTTTTCTAGAAGCTGTCTTGTGAGGGGGCACATGATGTTTTGCTGGAGTGGATGTTTAGGAATAACATAGACATAAGCTCACAGACAGCGAGAGGACGTTCTTGCATTGGTTGGCCTTGCGATGCTTTGCTGGTCCTCACCGATCCGTGCTTGTTGTGACTTCACAGAGACAAAAGCACTGAAGAGCTTATCTTGGTATTCTGACTGCTTCTTGCCATCTTTGCTTGCTCTTGCTTCTTGCTTCTTCTCGTTCTCAGACTCGTGCTGACTCAGCAAAGCTTCCCAGTTTCTTGTGGATCAAGTCATGGCTGCTGACTTGTGGCTCCAGCCATGGCTGCTGACTTGTGGCTCCAGCCACGGCTGCTGACTTGTGGCTCCAGCCCCTGCTGCTGACTTGTGGCTCCAGCCCCTGCTGCTGATTTGTGGCTCCAGCCATGGCTGCTGACTTGTGGCTCCAGCCCCGGCTGCTGACTTGTGGCTCCAGCCCCGGCTGCTGACTTGTGGCTCCAGCCCCTGCTGCTGACTTGTGGCTCCAGCCCCTGCTGCTGACTTGTGGCTCCAGCCACGGCTGCTGACTTGTGTTTGCTGTTTGCCGATTAGACTGAATTGCTGCTACTGATGAGTGTTTGAACAATTATTTCTAAATAGGTCCGCATTCCCCCTGTCCTATTAACCAACTTCCCCCCTACCTTTGGTCAGTGGACTAGAAGAGAGGTTGAAGCATTTAAGAACCCTTATTAAAGTAGGTTTTGAAAAATCTAAGCCTACATTCTGGTTTGGATTTTGCTTTTCCCTCTATAGACTTTTACGTTCAGAGCTTGCTTTCTGGGATAGTACTACTGGGAGACGGTAAACTTTTAAAAGATGGGGTCTGTTGGAGGCAGGGACATACCCTCAAAGGGATTTAAAGTAATGCTCCTCAGACTGACTAGTTCTTGCCTTACCTGAGGAATTATAAAAGTATAGGTTAGGTTACACTTAGCCATTTTCAGCTTCCTCTTTGATGACGTAATCACTTGCTTCCACGTGACCTCATACCAGAGCTGTCCAACATAACACCGAAAGAAATGAAGGTTTCCTCCCAGTGCTCAGCGGATTCAAACACCGCACACTGAACTGTGAATTAAAAACAAAACAAACAAACAAACGAACAACAACAACAACAACAACAACAAAACCCTGATGCATCATAAGGGACTGAACGCAGATAAACACGAGAGCATCCCAAGGACTGAAGCGTGGTGCCCCGGGAAGGGGAAGCACGAAAGGAGGAAACAGAGAGAGGCAGAGAAGGAGCAGACATGAAGGTGGTGGAGGCAGCCTAGTCACTGGGTGAGGAGCAGGTGGGCTCCTGAAGTGGATATTAGAATGCTAGCCTCTTCTCTTGCTTTCTCTTCTTAGCTATCATCAGGATGTGCTGTGCTGCCATAGGGATAAACCAAGAAGCAATGCATCGAAACCTCTGACACTATTGACCAAAGCATGCCCTTCCTCTTCAGGCTGTCTTAGACATCTTGTTACGGTAATGAGAAGCTAAGTAGCAACAATATAATAAATGCAGCACACCACTCTATAAAATTAACGTCCAGACCTTCCTTGTAACAAAATAAGGTGCCTGCATTTCAAAATATGGCTGAAATTTCACTTCTGAGTATAGTTAGAGAAAGCAATAGCAGGGCTTTGAGCAGATCTCTGTGCGCTCGTGACATAGCAGCATTCTTCACAATGGCTAAAAGATTTGAGTCTTCGGGCAAGGGATGGACAAGCAAGAGGCAGTGTAGAAACAACAGCATTTGCAAATAAGGTAATTAAGACACAGATTGCCATAGACACAGAGCTTAAAGACATTGCATGAGGTAAAAGATATCAGTTATGAGATGGTGACCCCTGCTTGTGTGAAATACCTGAGGGCTAAATTCGCAGAAACAGAAAGCAGAATGCTGATTCCCAGGACCCCAGTGAGGGAGAAACGAGGATTTGTCTACCAGGTGTGAGGTTTCCACTTTGCAAGCCACACATGTGCTGGAGATAGGATGCACAACGTGAATGCACTTGATTCTCTGGGACTATACACTTGGACATAGCTATAGTACATTGAACATCATCTGCATCTTACGACAATTAAAAACTAAGGGTTAATCACAGGTAAAACTTTAAGGCTCACCAAGAAACACATGAAACACCCTTGATAAAGATCTTTATCTTAGCAAATTCTTAGCAATGTCATTTCCCCCTTAACCATTTGATTATGTGAAGTAAGTGGAGAACTTCAACGAGGCAGCAGAGGTAGGAACAGGTTAATAGGAAGGCCCAAGGATCAACATGGTGTTGCAATTGACACCTTAAAAATAAGTCCTATTTTTAAACCATGTATTAAATAGTGTTTAGAAAGCAGGAATGTTTAGGAGAAAAGACCAAGCTAGAAGCTAATAGAGCAATGGCTCTGCAGCGTGTCCCTTTGCAATACACTGATTCTTCATAACTGGAGACACTATATTGACACCCTGGCATATGCTAGCCTTTTTCTGTTAAGATTCTAGCCCTGGAAATGACCTGCCCAGGTACATATGATGTTCTGTATTCCAGAGATGAGCTAACAGAGGCTAGGGAGCTCACACAGCATATCCTACGATGACTAGTGAGTGGATGTGTGTTTTAACTGAGGGCTGACTGGCTCCAAAGCCTTGTATCCTTTCTCCCATTTGATTCTGAATATTGCCATCAATGTTTGAATACAGAAAGTGGCATCCTGAACTTGTACAGCCACCCATGCATTAAAGAGTTGGTGCTTTGCTTCTTCCCCAAGGGAATGTTCAGACACCCGCTAATTCAACAGACTTCAATCTCCGCCGTAACCTCCCAAATAACTACACGACATAAAAGTGATGCATCACATCAAGAACCAAGAGATTCTGGAATTGAACAAGAAAACACAATCGACAGATGTCAACAGCGAGATGACACAGATGTTGGATTACCTGGCAAGGATTTTAAAGCTGTCATCACAAGCAGAAGCCTCAACAAGTCATTATGAACACACTTGAAAACCAAAGTGGAAGGAAAAAAAAAAAAAAAACAAGAAAGTCTCTGCAAGTGGAAATAATGTCCATAAAATGAGAATAAAGACATAAAGACTGGGGATGTGGCTCAGTGGTGACGTTTGCCTAGCAAGCATGTGTGAAAGGTCCTGGGTTTCATGCTCTGTGCACCACTTCCCCAAATTGTAGGGGTGCAGTGGGATTAACCATTGAACATGATTTTTGATGGTGGAGACTGATAATAAAATATTTTACTAAAAGGGCTTTCGGCCATGACTTTTATCTCGCACTTTCTTGCCTTCTACCATGGTGACGGTAGTAAAAAGGTCCTCAGTAGTGGCAACCTTTCTCCCTCCAGAACTGTCCCCACTGTGCCCTGTCCTCTCTTTTGAGACGTTCCCATATAATTAACCAACTCTAGAAAGGATTTGCAGTTAACTATATGATTGCAAGCTGTGACTCAGTCAGACCCACACTAGGAAAGCCTACACCACAGAAATCACTGACTGAAAAGGTATTAGGTTCCAATACCTAATGACCTCTTTCAGAGGATTCATGACTTTATTCCTGCCCTGTATGTGTGTGTGTGGGGGGGGGTGGCAATGTTCACATGCTCAGACATCCTGCCAATCCCATTTTTGGAAAGACAGCATGTAAGACAACATGTAAAGACAACAGAAACTTACTTACCAGTCTTGTCTTTCAAACAACCACGGAGCGCCTACACTCTCAGCTTGAGAGTGAAATACCTAATTGGAAATGGTTACTTATATTGTCTCATGATGTATTGGTGAGTGCTCACTGAGTTTGCTGTGTAGGTTTGAGGCATGTTTATAATCATGCTTAGCTGATTTACTGGCATTTATAAGATTCTTTACAGACATTTATAAGATTCTTTAATGCTATTATTCCCCAAATTTTCACTCCTTTACTCTGTACTACTAAAATTCAGTTGATTGCCAATGGGACTGGGAGTGGCAGGGCTATTCAGACAGTTACTGGCCCAAATCTTCAGCAAGTTTGTTTGCATGGGACTCCTCTCCATCCAGTGAAGATGGAACTATTCTATGAAAGGCACAATTAGCTTTCTTTCAAAATCATTATGGAGATAAATTAGAATATTTAACCTTGAAACTATTTTTAAAAAGATTTATTGTTTTGATCATGCATATGAGAGTAGATGCCCTGGGGATCAGGAAGAGAAGGCTGAGCCCCCCTAGAGATAGAGTTGCAGTCAGTTATGATCCGCCTGACCTGGGTGCAAGAAACTGAACTCTGGTCCTCTAAAGAGCAGTAAGTGCTGGAGAATACCTTTTAAGAAGTATGTGAATACAGTTTGTAAACTGTACCTTCCTGGGAAGAGCAGAAACTATTCCATTACGACTCCAGCTCAATAGTTGAAACATATTTGTTTGTTTGTTTAATTTTTTGAGATAAGATCTCATTCTGTAGCTCAGGTTAGCCTGGAACTTACTATGTAGCTCAAGCCAGCTTGGGCTTGTGGCAAACCTCTTGTTTCAGCCTTCTGAGTGCTACAGTTATAGGCTCCCACCAACAAGCCCTGCATCAGTCTCTTTCTTTTACACATAGAGAAAGAAAGTACTTTGTTTAAGGCTAACACCTAGTTAGTGTAAATGGGGACTGGGTCCAAGGCTCAACATCTAGTTCACATCTTTTATTTTTCCCATTCATAAGAATAATTTTAAAACAGAGATTAAGAAAAAGGGTATGGTGTTTAATCCCACCATTTCACTTAAAGTGATACCTGGGAATTGAGGAAGAGTTCATTTTTTAAAAAGCTCCAGCACAGGGGGAAATCAAACTGTCCTATGACCAAACAAAATAATTAGTATGGATTGTTCCAGGATTTGTAAACAGAATTGAAGGAGGAATGGAAGACTACTGCTTCTGCAGCAGTGGTAGAAGCCATTTTTCAACAGCCGTTTTCAGGTCGCAGGTGTCCTTCTCTCTGGGGACCTGCACTTTTCATTGCCCACCGCTCTCTAAATATGTCCTTTTACTTGTAAGTTAGTATTGTCAAGTGTGCCTTATTGTCACACCAACACAAACTGAGTTACACATATTTTGTACAGAAGATAATGGATGCCGGTATATAAGACAATAATAAATCTCAAATGGAAGAGGAACTTGGTAGAAACCTGTTCCGTGTTGCGTTTTATCTGGCATACCGGTAGCCACCCAAAGGCAGAAGTTGGTGATTTCAGGTCCTGGGAGCCCGGTTATTTAGGCCTCCAGATTAGATAGAAGCCGCGGTATGTTGCACTGGATTAAACCAGAAGAGGAATCTGTTTATCCCCTCCGCTTTAAACACCAATAAAGAGCACTGTTCCTCTCTTGAAGGTGCTGAAATGCAAAGCGAGAGCCCCGTTCCTTTTCTCTCTCTTGGTGGCATTTCAAAGTGTAAAGCTTTGAATACCAATTGCTTGAACTGGACATATGTGAACCTCTTCTAATCCTACTGATCCTGTCCCCAAGGGCTTCTTTGTATGTGGAGGCAGCACACATAGATCTAAGTGAAAGTGCCTATAATCCTGGAAATGTGGAAAAATGTCCCAGTGTGAGAGCAGCGAGAGGGAGCGCTCCCTAGCAGAGGGACCCGCGGAAGAAACAATTGCGTCGGCTCCAGGAAAAAGAAGGGGACCAGAGCTCAAGAGAAGATATGAAGGGGCCCTCTCACCATTTTCTGAGCTCCCGGGAGGGGAGAGCAAACCCACCCAGCTGGAGTCCTCCCTTGCAAAATAGCCTTCTGCGCTTGAACAAACTCAGCGCCCAGCCTGTCTCCAAAGGCTGGGAAATTCACCCAGCGACTGCTTTCAGCAGGCTGAGCCCAGCAGGCCAGGCCCCTCAACATGAGGCCTGCATTGTGTTTCTGAATCTCCTTGAAACCAGGCTGCCGGCTGTTTGCAGACTGCTGAGCCAGTGGTCCCTGCTCCAATGGGAGGGGTGGTAGAAATTTCAATGAAAAAAAAAAAAAAAACACCCCCCAAACCAAAACCCAACAACAACAACAACAACAACAACAACAAGGAAAAACACAAATCAAACCCCCCAAAACAGACTGTCTACCTTGCCAAGATTTTTAAATCGGAAGCCAAAAGCAACCTGTGGGTTTTAAAATGACGCTGGCTGAGGCCACTCTTGAGTCAGGTTGATCCTGGTGCCAGTGGTCAGGAGAAAGGCACAGCACTGTTTGAACATTCTAAAGGAAATGTGGCTGAATTCTCATCCTCAGGAAGAATGCATGAATCCATCCATTCACAAATAATAACTTTTGCAAACAGACCGTTTGAGGGTTTGCGGGATATCCGATTACCAGTTTTGAGCAGCGGGGGGTGGGGGGGGTTCCCTGCACTCGGGCTTTTGACTAATTGCATTTTTCAAAAAATAAAATAAAATAAAACAAAATCCCCAAAGATTTCCAAGTTAACAAACTTGTGAGAAGAGTGAAATACATGAAGCAGTTTTATAATTAGATTAAGGGAAATTCAGTTATCTGAATGGATTTTTTTTTCCCACCCAGATAAGCCTGAAACATTTTCAGGGACCCACCACAATCCTACTTCGTTCGGGCACTCACTACGATTGATGGTGCTTTTTAAAGAGGCAAGTCGAGTGCTTTGGTTTTTAGAAAATCCTCCCCCAAACAGGCTGATTTTAAAAATCTTTATTATCTTAGCCAACATAACTTAATATGTATCAAGCACTATTTTACAGACTAACAAATATTAATTCATCAAAGCATCATAGTAGCCAGATGGGGTAGATGCTATAAAATCCTACACCTCCTCTCTTCTGGAGGTAGGACAGATTAGCTTGTCCCAAACACATGGGCCTCGAGCATCCTTCCCAGATGCTTCTGCTCCCAACACACCTGCTTTGAACACATTGCTATCTAGCCACTGTTTCTCAAGTTTACAACAGAAACAGATGAATGGACATAAAACGCACTTTCAAGGGCTTTGTGGCAAGATATGGAAAAGCAGAAGGAAGATAAGAAAGGACGACATGGCCTCATAACAAATTCCACGCAAATACGCAAATAATACTCATCTCCGTATGCTGAGTAGCTGCATAATTTCTAGAACTAAGAAAACTCTTCCTGAAATGGATAAAATTCACATCTTGTCTAATTCTTATGTATGCCCTGGAACTCTCAGGCAAGTCCCCTGCAAAGCATGCTTGTAAGATACCCATGGGCTGAGAAAGCAGTTTAACTGTCACAGAGTGCCTAGTGCACACTCAGCTATGGCTTCCGTGATGGCTTCAGCTCAGAACCTCATAAACTAGACACACTGGAACTCACCCATAATACCAGAACTTGGGAGGTAGAGGCTGGAGTTCAAAGTCATCCTTGATACATAGCCAGTTCAAGGCCAACCCCGCCTAACAAGACCCTGTCTAAATAAATGAATAAATAAACATATGTAGGTAAACAAATGTTCTCTACAAAGCAGAGTACAAAATTAAAATGGTTACATAGAATAGATCTGTGACCTTGGAAGAACTGTTTCCTGAGGCTAGGCCTTGATTTTCTTATCTCCAATGACAGTTTTGAAGGCCTAGACCATCTCTAAACCCTTAAGATTCTGTAGCTTTCATAACTTCAGACAACAGTGGGTCAAGTAAACAGTAAGTTTTAGGGTCAGTAGACACCCTGTTATGTGTGGAATCTGATTGTTTGCTTCAGTCAGGTGATCCTTCCTCACGTCTTCCCAGTCACCCTTTCTCAAAAGCCATACTTGGTAAGCAACCTTAATCCAGGCACCCCTCACCTCCTAAACCTCATGCTTTGCAGGAAGCTCTTCCAAGACCAAGCTACACATACACTGAAAAAGAGGGGGATCGGGCCCTCTATGGGATAGTACCGAGCTGGAAAATATACCCCTGTATTAAGACTCAGGACACACTACCCCCAAAAACATGACCAGAGGAGGTCAAAATAGTCTACTTCAAAATATGACCCTTTTAAAGAATGTTTGTTATTACACTCCTGTGACCACAGCAATTAGAAGGTGGAAGGAAGCAAGAGAATCAGACGTTCAGAACCACGCTCATCTGCATAGTGAGTTGGAGCCCTATCTTGTCTATGAGAGTCCTTCTCTTTCTCTCTTGCCCTTTGTCTGTCTGTCTGTCTGTCTGTCTGTTTCTCTCCTCTCTGTCTTTCTCTGTCTCTGTCTCTGTCTCTGTCTGTCTCTCTCTCTCACACACACACACAAACACATATACGACATTCTGATTTCTGGCTATTTTGAGGCTCTGCAAACATAAGTATAGCTCTGAAATTCTGTCCCTTGTAAGCAGAATTTATATTAATAATGAAATTGCTGTTTGGAAGCAGGAGTATTCATTACCTGAGACTCCTCCTTGCATAACCAGACAACTTTTATTCAACTTCCGTTTTCCTCC
This sequence comes from Mus pahari, assembly GCF_900095145.1. Lineage (NCBI taxonomy): Eukaryota > Metazoa > Chordata > Mammalia > Rodentia > Muridae > Mus > Mus pahari. Next base: position 42,928,114 of record NC_034610.1, on the reverse strand, counting down.
CCCTTACCTCCTGTCACTTGACTCCCCAGCCCCAAGCCTCATTTTCCCTTCTGCAGTGCCTCATTCACACCATCGCTTTGAGTCTCATATTTTTGTGTTTTTCTCCTATGAATCTTTCTTTTGTCAATTTAGTCATAGACCAGCCAAAGTATCTAGAAGGGTAAAAAGAATAAAGTTGTTTTCACCCCTCCCTTATATTCCTTCATTCTGGTATTTATTTATTTGTTTTTATTTATTTTGTATACATGTTTCTGGGTTCTATAGTCCTCAAATGCAGTATCTGTGTTATGTGTATAGTCTGTTGTCTATACATAGGCTTATACTCTAGGTACGTTTTCTGGGACAATCCCAGCTGAGACGTTTGTTCTTTACTTTATAACTATGTGGTATTATATAATTAAGCAGGTGGCTTCCTTCATAAACGGTCTATCTTCATATAAAACTCTATGCTTGCTATTGTCTGCACACCTGAGTATCCGAGGCCTAACTGATCCAGGAGGAAGCATCAAGGCTTCAGGAAACCCCAAAGCTGGGTCATGGCAGCCAGGCGCACGAACGTTAGAAGGATGTTTCTAATATCACGGAATGGAAGAGACTTCAAGAAAGGAATTTCAAACGTATTCTTAATAGAACTTGAAAGAGAAAGAAGAGAATGTTTTAGCAGGCAGCATGCTTTCCAGTCAGGAAGAGCTGAGGTCCTTGTGGCAAGGAGCTTAGAAAGAGAGTAACTCTCGGGACCATGTGTACAGTAGCTTTGGAGGCAGTCCTCACTTTGTGGAGGTAAATTGAACCTTCTCACACCGTCTCACAGAAGCACATAACGGCACGGAAGACACAAAATGAGATGATGAGAGAAAAACTGCATTATGAAATAAAATTATAAAAATGTTAGTCTCACAACGAGCTAAATTCACACTTGGACAAATGGCAGAAATAGTGAGAGATTTCAAATCCTATTCATTAAGGAGAGGATTTTGGACACAAGGCGTTGCAGAGGAGAAAGGCAGGGTGGGAACTTCTTTATTCTGAGAGACAGTTTCTAGTGGAATTCTGAACTGTGGAAGGGCTACTTGGAGAGCAAGGGGCAGAGAGCGCCCTCTGAGATTCACCTCCACTCTCCAACCTCTGTCATGTTTGCATGAACAACAAGACTAGATGTGGATCTACCCTATGGGCAATCTATGACTTCCTTTTACTAACAGAATTTTATTCTGTTTTCATGTTAAAATTAATGTGACAATGGTAGTTTAGGATATTCCTAATGTAAAATGTTGCTCAATTAGATGCAGTGTAGCCTTAGAAATGTAATAAGCAGGAGAGCAATATTAAGTTGCTATTTTTTTATTACCACCTTAATTGTTGATTCCAATGTGTTAAAACTGAAGCAGCCTTCCTTCTATAATGTCTAATGAAGTCCAAGATCAAACACAATCCTGCTAATTAGTAAGTTAATGAGGACAAGTTCACGGGCAGAGTTATGTTCATAATTACATGTTTCAAAGCATCTTGAAGCAAAATAAGATCCCAATTTGTGGCTCTAATATTACAAACTTGGCCTTTGTTCCTTGGTGATGTACGAAGAAAGCACATTCCGTGGGCTGCACACTGTTAATAATGTACGATGTGGGCAACATGACCCTTCAGCAACAGTGAACTGCAATCAGCTCACTGCTACCAATACAAAGTTTCTTTAAGGAAGAAAAATATGACACTTAGGGAAGGAACCAGAATTAAAGGCCAAAGGACATCAAATCTTCACATTTGCTCTTTGCATATGGACGGAGGAAGATGGGCTCACAAGGATGAAGATGTCCTACTCTGTTGCTACCCTGTTAGAATAGAGAACATTGATCCCCACGTAAGAAACTGAGAATTTTTTTTTCTCACCAACAAACTGGCATGGTTTAACACTCCTGGTTGGTGTCATCCAGGGTCCCTCTCAGAAATACTAATAAGCATTTTACTTTAGTACTTTAGACAAACATGATCTGATGCTGTTATTTGGGCATGATTCACACTTACTTCTGAGTGGCTCCTTTTGGCTTTGCCACACTGGAGCTGTAGCTCTGATACCACCGGGATCTGGAAAAGCAAGTATTGAGACTTACAAAGACTATGTGTCAACTGCTTAGATGACCACTCTTCAACTCAGAACACTGCTAAATGACACAAAACTAACCTTGACAATCTCTATCAGCACAGCCGTCTTCCCAACTTTGTATCATCTTAAGGTTGCATAGGAAACAGTGTGTTTCATTGTGACATTTTCCTATACATGAATTGTGTTTTGCTTATATCCATCACAGCATTACCCTCTCCTAATCCTCACCAGCATTAGTCTTCTTTCCCTTAAATCCCCTTCTGCTTTCATGTCTGATATACATAGACACATAAAATACACATCTAGTTCATCTCTTTTCCTGCAAATAACGTAATTTCATTCTCCTTTTCTGCCAGGCAAAACTCCATCATACTCCGAAGCCACATTTTCTTTACGCATTCATCTGTTGATGGACATCTAGGATGATTCTATATAGTAGCTACTATAAATAGTGTTGCATTAAACATAGATATGCAGCCACCTCTGTACGAATGGTTCGGCTGGATGTAGACTCAGGGAACGCAGATGTACAAGCACGGCCATCTTGCTTTTGCACAGGATTTTCCAACCCCACCCTTGTGTATAGTGCTTTGCAAAATATATTATCCAGCAAGGTAGACACTCAAAGTGCTTGACCATGAGGCTTTATGACTTAAAAGGATGATGGCACTAGGCATAAACCCATTAGTGGGTAAAGTAGGATGGCATAGCTCCCTCTGGTTCTTGTTCTGGGACTTTGCAGAGTGGAAGGGATGCCTGCAATCACTTTTGACCTCATTGAACATCTGAAGACAGAGCCAAGAGTGATTTCCCCTGCTTTCCAGATGAATTGCAGAATTCATTATTTGTTCAACTGCATTTAGTTAGCAGTAAGGACCCCAGGATCTAAAAACGTAGTTTTATCTAAATAAGGCGAGAAGCCAATGGCTATAAGGTTTATTTAATGGTGAGTCTGCTTAATTATTCATTTTGAATTAAGGCTGAGCTGTTCAGATTTTCTCATCGCCCCACACACCCCCACTTGCCCTTTCTCTGTGCTTCTATTTTCCTGCCTTAGAAATATGGGGGGGAATGTGACACTTCCTGGATCACCCCTCAATACCTTTGTGCTAGAAAATTATTCTGAGATATCCCGGTAAAATTTCAGCTCTGGCAGGGTCAGATGGTATGACCAACCCCTGCCATAGTTGGGGTGACCATGAGGGGCTTAACCTCACAGTGGTAGAGGATCCAGCAGGCGATAAACCTTTCTACAAACACATCCTCTTCTGACTTATGACTGCATTGGAGATAAGGGAAAGTGTGTGTGTGTGTGTGTGTGTGTGTGTGTGTGTTTAAACTTTCCTTCTTGTCTTTATTTGTGCGCCACAGATGGCAGCCTCTCTGGTTTGTTATGAGTGCAGGAAGTGGGTAAAGTGTGGTGAATTGCGAGACTGCCTCATGATTCAAAGATGTCTCAAGGCCAGTTCTCCTGAGATCATTTGGCAAGGCCAATTATCTATGAGTTTGGAAGAGCCTGAAATCTGAGATTTTTAAGTGCCCCCATACCCCAAGATTATTTTTCAAAACAACGAGGGACCATTTCTCTCCACCAAGTACATAAGATTGTTGGCTATTTTCTCATAATTTTATAATTAACACATAGACGGGGATAGTCAGACCAAAAACACTCAGATATTCCGAAATGAAATGAATGAGTCTAGTAGCCAGTAGAGCAACTTATTTCAAAGCAGACTAGTAAATTGTGGTCACACTTTCAATTGACAGTAAAAGTAAAAAAGATATTTTATTCCCAAAGTAATTTCTTTTATGTTTTTACGTACTAATATAGTTTATTTTGGGTGTTTTTCCCTCCTTCCCTTTCTCCCTCACTTCCTTCTTTCTTATTCCTTTATCCCTTCCTTCTTTTTCTCCCTCCTTTTCCTCCCTCCCTCTTTCCCTGCCTCCCACGCTCCCTCCCTTCCTTTATCCTCTACCTTTCTCTCTCTCTCTATAGCCCCATCATTTCCTCCCTTCATTTGTTCTTGGGTCTCATATATCCCAGACTTGCCTTGAACTCCTGTTCTCCACTCCCCAACTACCGATTTTACAGCTGTGCATCACCAGGCAGGGCTACTTATGATGTAATTCAGGCTTTCATACAATAGAATTTTGGTAGCAACTCATTGATTTTCCACTAGGCACAAACACTTCCAGAGAGCAAGTCTTGTGGAACTGGCCTTGTGGAAGTTCTCTGTGGAATGAAGAGTTCTTCATAGTGAATTTTTAATGTAGCCATATTGTTACCACAGGAATTTGTGCAGTGCCAAAACACACTGCATTTATAATAATATGAACTATATTTTATCAGTTCGGCTTCAGATGAAGAAACGGTGACCTTGGGAAACCTAGACAAGTTAATTGGTTCAGGAATTTTAAAACAACTGCCCACACTGGAGCAAATAAAAGTTATACTAAACTTGTGTTCCAGAGTCAGTGGAACATTGACCCTCAAAACCTTTGACAAGCCCTATGAAAAAATATACAAGACCTTGGGGTATACATCAGCAGAACAGCACTTGCCTATCATGTTCAAATCCCTTAGGCTTGATCCCTAGCCAACAAACAAACAAACAAACAAGCCTGAATGAGTGGATAGGTAAGTGATTCAGAGCAAATAATAGCAATCTTCTGTTCTTTTGGACCCCTTCTTCCTACTTAGCTCCCCAGTGGCCAGAAAAGTAGAAAAAAAAAAATGACACCTTGCCCTTCATCAACCATTAACACCCATTAGCTCCCCAGGAAGTGATGGAGCCTTGTGGGTACCTCCTTTATCCATCATGAGAGTTGGGGGGACCAATCTCCTGTTGGTGTCTATAGCTGCTGTGCAATCATGGTTGCATCAGCAATATTGTGTCTACATGACATTTTTTGTGACATTCATTCCCATCTGTCAGCTCTTACATCCTTCTTCCCATTCATCTGTAAAGTTCCCTGTGCCTCAAGGTCAGGGATGTGCCCTGTTTAAGGCTGAATGGTCATTAGTCATTATTTTCATCACTTTGACCAGATTATAGTCTCTGTGTTAACCTTCACCCTAAGCAGCTTCCCTGATGAGACATGCTAGACTATGTGTATAAAAATAAATATGGGTATAAATGCAAATATTAATCTGTTAATCTTCTCTAATAGTCTGAAATGTTTTTCTGTTAAGGGAGAGATACAGTAATCTATTTCAGGTATACACTGCTCTCAGGTACCTAATGATGCTATCAGTCTCATATCATAGTACAAAATTGCAAACATTGAGAAAAATCGGTTTCTTGACATCTGTTGAAGAACAGACACTTAGCAGCTGTTATCTCATGCTTACAGGGAGGAGGAGGATTGGCCTTAGACTATGGTTTCAAAAATAGGGGTGTGCAAGTAACATTATACAGACATAGCAGTGTTTAAATATTCAGAAATATGTGTATTTTTATATAGTGCATTTGCATATACAGAAACACAAGCACACACTAAAGGAAAAGAAAGAAACCATGGATCTTAAAAAGACAAAGTTGTGGATGTGGGTGGGTTTGGAGGAAGGAAAGGGGAATTGTGGGTAGCAGGAAGCCCTGTAACGACTTTCAAATGGAAGGCGTTCTAGGTTGTCTCTTTGAATGGAAACTCTTGAGATGTTTGGTGTATGGAACACCAAATACAATGAAGTCAGTAGTCTTGACCAGGCCAAGTGGCATAAGAAAGGAGAGCCCTTAGCTCTCAGACAGAAACAAATAAATGCATCAATATTTTTGTGTCATTCTGTTGCTATTAGATCAAAATAAAAGTGAGAAAATGTGATAAATATTAAACTACATATACACAAGGTATTACAACTCTTTTCCATAATTTTGGATATCCTTAGCATTTAACTCTTTTTAAAAATTGTTTCAATTTCTTGATATTATAATGTAATTATTTATTTCTACCTTCTCTTTCTTCTCTCCAAACCCTCCCATATAACCATCTTGTTCTTTCTCAAATTCATGACCTCTGTTTTTCATTAAGTGCTGTTATAGACATATATATATATATATATATATATATATATATATATATATATATATATATAT
>NC_034610.1:42911457-42921334 GCF_900095145.1 Mus pahari | reverse complement strand
GTTATGAGCCACCATGTGGTTGCTGGGATTTGAACTCCGGACCTTTGGAAGAGCAGTCGGGTGCTCTTACCCACTGAGCCATCTCACCAGCCCCAGGAAGCTTTTGTGATGATAGATGGGTATTAAACTTATCTGTGGTTATAAGGACAAATAATTAGAATGCAGTTGGGATTATGCTTTATGCTGGTGTAATGCAGTGCTATCATGCACATTCTTCTTTAAGGCTCGTGACTTCACTGTCCCTGGGTACTTGACGAGGTTTTCAGCACCTTCAGAGGGATGTTTGTTATGTATTTGTGTCTTCTCCCTGAGCCAAAAGGTACCATTTTGTGGAGCCAGAACAACCTCAACAGCCCTACTAAGGGATTGGTGCCTGCCAACCACAAGAATGACGAGCATGGCACAATGACCCTAAAGGTGTGATAGCACTTGATTCTTAGTAAGGTTCTCTCAGTCCAAGCCAACAGGATAAAAAAGCTGGAGTTTTGATGGCTGAGCACCCCATCCTTGTGTTTTCAAATAGGACTCCCCCCGGTACCCCCACACAAAAGTACTCATTTGAGTGAGCTGTCACAAACCAGAGGTCTAAGTTTTATCTGGATTAGTTATTTTTTTCATTGTTTTGACAAAATATCTAATAGGAAGCTAATGAAGAGAGAAAGGGTTTTTTTGTGGGGGACTTACAGTTTCAAAAGAGCAAGCCTGTCTTGGTGGGAAGATGTAGTGGCAAGCGGGGAGGGCAGGAGCAGAGGCCCACTGGCCACACTACACCTGTGTCAGGATCAAAGAGAGATGAAAACTGAATGTCTTCTTTGTATTGTTGAGCCCAGGACCTTATCCTGTGGAATGATGCCGCCCATCATGTGGAATGATGCCGCCCATTGGGCTGTGTGTACTCACCTTAATTAATCTTGTCAAGAAAATACTTAATAGACATGACTTGAGATTTGCCTGCAGGATGATTCCAGATCCTATTAGGTTGACAGCCAATATAAACCATTACAGTTTTCTTAGGAAATATTCGATGTGGAATGACCAGTATGTGAGAATTCCTAAGCGGTAACTGTAAGTGTTCTGTGTACTGACCCCCATTAAAGCTGTGGGAAGAATAAGCTGAGATGTCCCATTTCTGATGGGCTGCAGGAAAGCACTCTGGAGATATGTCTCAGCCCAAACTGCATACTGCACAGAGACACCTTTGCCTGACTGTCTGGTGTGGAGTTTGTACAGACACTTAAAGAGACTCCAAAAATCTCCAAAATGATCTTTTCATTCGCCTCAAGAATGACGAGTCACTGTTGCAGCTTCCATCTGGCGGCACAAGAGGAAGATTAAACCTGTAAACCAGAAAGGGCCTTTGCTAGGGATCCGCCTACATCAGCTTTAAGGTCCATCGAGTGCAGCTCTAAAGCAAATGTGTGCTGGGATGCCACCCCTACCTAGAGAATTTCTTTTAGCCTCCAGAGGGAAGGAAGGGCACACACACACACACACACACACACACACAAAGGCAGGGGGAGGGGAAGGGAGAATTAAGCTGTAAACTGGCTCTAGGAACCTATAGTCTGGCTTCTTCTAGCTCTGAATGGGGTATGGAGCTGGAAAAGCAGCCGTCCTATTGGACAGGGGGTGAGTACTGGGAGGCTGACTCAATTGTGTGCTCGCCAAGGGAGGGTATCTCATTAATTGCATGGTAACTATGGGCAGGGAGTGGGAAATGCAGATGTTTCTGCAGCCCAGAAGAATGAGAGCGGCTGCTGATCCTGTCAAAGGAACATTTGGAATCAAAGGGGCTTCGTGGGAGCCAGAGAAAGAGTTTTGTGGCCCAGGGCTGTGGTGTAGCCTTTTAATCATTAAGCCCTTTCACGGGAGTGAAATGAGCAACCATTGTCATGGTCACACCAATGGGCCATCCAACCTGGCCAAGGGGGAGGGAGGGTTTGCCACAGGCAGAAGGACAGTAGATGAAGGGTACCAGCTAGGGCCCCAGGGAACTGGGGAGCAATGATAGGAACTATCACAAAGGCAGGAAAAACCCCTCAGGTTAGTGTGTTCTGATTGCTTTTTGTTGCAAGCCGTTCCTGAGAAACCCAGACCTTAGACCCCGGAGAAGGATCGTCCTGTTTCACAGACAGTGGGTACCCTCTTTCATCTTTGCGGCTTACTGGCTGTGTTCCTTTTTGCTGTCCTCTAAGTGGAGCGTATTGGAAGTGGGGTTTTATTCTCAACCACTCCCCTAGGGTTATGCAAGAGTCCTTAGCATCACTCAGAGGAAGGAATTGTGTTCTCCTCTCTCCTGCAACTAACCTAACTAGGCAGTAGGTACCGGGAGGAACTGGATCTGGTCCACTTGCAGGAAGGAACCTTCGTGTCCACCGAATTTAAAATAAAAGGCTTTACAAGAAAGCCCGAGTAATTTCTTTATAATACCTTTTTTCCTCTCTGACATTTTCATCTACGCATGCGATGTATTTTATCTTGTGCATCTCCCATCTCCTATCCTCCTCACACTTTAAACTGGAGGCTGACAGTCAACCTTTTTATGTTTTTTATGTTTTCCTGAACATTTTATGTGATTCCCAAACTTCCGAAGAATCACTTCATTCTTACTGTCACCAGGGGCATTTTATTTAGGAGGATAGTACGATCTAAAATGTTTCTTCTCTTAACATTTATGTATTTGTTTATTTTGTATTAGTTGTATAGTGGTGTGGGTACCACATGGCCCATGCGTGGTAGTCAGAGGACTCTCTTCCACGCTCTGGATCCGAGGACTTGAAACTCGAATCTTCAGATTAGCAGCAAGCACCTCACTGGCCATTTTTATTTTTCCATGATGGTGAAACGCACATGACAAGGATCTTATTACTAATAATCAATAAGCATATAACAGCATTGTGCATTGCGGTCACAGTTTTGAATAATGATTACCCCCATCAACACATAACTTCCTGTTTTCTCTAACTGAGAACATATATAGCCACCGAACAATTTTCCCTGCCCCCTTGGCTCCAAACCCACTCTGCTCTCCATAACAGGTGTAGGGTTAGGGAGGTATCTTGCCATTCTCTAGCCCTGTGAAAGTACAGCGGACTCCAAGTTGTGAATTTCAGGATGCTTCTGAGTGAAGACCCGCCGAGCCAGGGAACGAGTCTGCTTTTGTGCGTAGGTTCCACGAAGCCTGGACTGCTGCGCTGACAGGAGACCCGACAACTGTGTGGGGTTTAATGGTAAGATGTGGGAAACTCAATGAGATCTTTGCTCAGGTCTGTGCAGTCCTGGGTACAGGGAAGGCTCTTCTAGACTGACAGCCTTCAAGGGAGGAAGGAGGTGGTCTTTGGAGGTTTTATGGCTGTCTCTGGAGGAAAATACCTTTAGTCCTATCAACTTCCTCAAGGAAGAGGGGGTTCTGGTTCATGACTGGATTTGGGAGAAAAAGAGAGATGCAAAGCAGGGCAGGAGACACACACCTTGTCTGAGACCTTTCACTGTCCTTCAGTACAAGGACTCGTCATGCCAAGCGCCATTGTGTGAGGTATTGTGTCTGAGTTCCTTCTGTGAATTTGACCATTCTAGATACCTCATATAAATAGAATCACATGATGTTTATTCTTTTGTGATTCCTTTATTTACTTTTTGCATAATGTTCTCAAGCTCCACCCAGACTATGGCACATGTCAGCTATGCTATTCCAATGTGCATATGGACCATTTACCTAGTTATGTGTCTGTGGGCACATGGGCAACTCTCACCTGTTGGCCGTTGCTGATAACGCTCCTGTGAACTTAGGTGTGCAAATACAATTCTTGCTTCTGAACCTCTAAATAACTGTTCATTTCATTTCCTTTGCTGTGAAAACACCATGACAAAGAGCAACACAGAGAAGAAAAAGGTTGATCTAACTTCACAGTTGAGTGCTAGAGTTCCTCATTTTGTGGGAAGTCAAAGCAAGAGCTCAAGCAGCTGATCACGTCACTTCAAGTGTCAGGAGCAGAGGGGTAGTCTGTGCATCCTGGCTTGCTTGGTGCTCAACTACTTTGCTCTACTTGTACATAGTTCAGGGCCTGCCTGTGAAACAGTGCTGCTCCCATTTGGATGGATCCTCCCACATCAGTGAACAGTCAAGACAACCCCTTATGGATGGGCCCACAGACCAAGCCCAGTGAGACAGTTTTCAATTAAGACGTCTTCCAAGTGATTCTAGATTTGTCAAGTTGAGAGTTAAAACTAACCAATGCATTAGCCAAAGGGGAGTTGCTCTATGATACCCTAACTCATTCTATACTTAATTTTTCAAAGAACTACAAGGGTAATATTTCATAGCAGTTACACCTTTTTTTTTTCTTTTTAAAAAATCAGTCCTGTGTCTTTTTAAAAGAGGGTTAGAAAGGGACCACACCTGGCCACCAAGGAGCGAGGTACCAGTCAGGAAGATGGGATGGACTCAGGCTCTTGGGATTCAAGGGAAGACTGATGGCCTGGAAGGGCCCAAGGAGACCTTGTCCTGGCAGCAGCTGAGAAAGTGCCTAAGGGAAAGCGTTAGGCACTACAGCCACAAGCTGGGTCTGCAGGCTGAGGGGCTGAGGCTGTAGATCCAAAATAGGTTGGGGTGGTCTGGAATCACTCTGAGGCCACCTTGGCTTGTCTACCTAGATCATCCACTGGTCCTGATCCTGTTTGTTGCCTCCATGTCCACCTCATTGACCTCTCCATCATCAGGTGACTCATAGTCATTCATCTCATCCATGCCCTGCATGTCCTCATCATCTTCTGTATCTTCTTCACTGTCCTCATCATCATCTTTATCATCCTCTTCTTCCTCATCATGGTAGTGCTCTGAGGCCAGCTTGCCAATAGGTACCAGGTTGTTGTCTTTCTCTGTGATGCTTTGGAGCCAAGCCTGCTGCTGCTGCTCCTGTTGCTGCAGCTCTGTCTCCTCCACACAGGGTCGGTCCAGATTAAACCACAGTGTCTCAGTCACACGAGGGAAGAGTGAAGGGAACAAGGTGGACATGGCTCCTAAGCTGAGTTTGAGTCCTGGCTCCATCACTTACTAGCTCTTTGACTTTGGCCAATACACTTAACCTCTCTGGGCCTCAGTTTCCTCATCACGCCAAGAGCCGGCAGCCGGCGGCGACCAGGAAGCCGCAGTTACACCTTTTATATTACCACCAGCAATGCACAGCAATTTCTACTTTTCCTTGCTAACACATTTTTAATGACCACCATCCTGAAGAGTATGAACTAATGTCCTATTATGGATTTGATTTATATTTCCTTTGATTATTGAGGTTAAACATTTTTTTCATGTGACTATTTGTATTAAGTGTGTGTTATATCTTCTTTGGAGAAATGTTTTATTCTAATTTCTTGCCCATTTTTTGAACTGGATTGCTTGTTTCTCATTTGTTAAAATGCGGATATTTCTCTACATATTCTGGATTTTAATTCTTTATCATATAATTTACAAAGTTTTTGTGGGTTGCTTTCTTCACTCTGCTGATATTGCCCCTTGGGTCACAAACTATTTTAAAATGTGAGCTTCATTTATAAGTTACTCTTCTTGTTGCTATGATAAAAAATACTCAATAAAAGCAACTTTAAAAGGAGTTTTTCTCATAGTTTGAGAGTACAACCCATCATTTTATCCTTTTTGTTGCCAGTATAAATGAAATGTTTTTATTTCCTCTTCTAATTCTGCATCTAAATATTTTTTTAGCAAGGAGAAATATAATCTTTATAGCACTTTAAGCTAAATCTCATCCCAAAGACACTGGGACATTGAAGAGTAGACAAATAGGTTAAAAATCTATTCAGACTCTGCTTTCCAGCCTGGAAAGACACAACTGCCACCTCAGATTGGAGCATGTCCTGGCTGAGGCAGGAAGCCACTAACAGAAACACAGAATTGAAAAAATAGGAGGATGATCCATACCATATCAGAAAGCTGCTCACATTTATTGTACTCAATAAATTACAATGGCAATGTTCACCTTCTATTCTAAAGCCAAGAAATTTTCAGATAAACAACGGAAAGAAAACGATCTCACCTCATTTTCAGCGGGTGCTCACACAGTCTTGCAGGAGAGCGAGTGCACATATGAGTAGCTACCTATTTTACATTGGAGAACTATGGGTAAGGTAGATGGCTTCTTGTCCTTCTAGGTTTGGGGAGAGATTCTTTCTTTTTCTTTTTTCTTTTTTTGTTTTTACATTTTTAATTGGTTATTTTATTTATTTCATTTCAAATGTTGCTCCCCCCCTTCCCAGTTTCCCCTTCTCAAACCCTCATCCCATCCCCTCCCCCTGCTTCTATAAGGGTGCTCCCCTACCCACCAACCCACTCCTGTCTCACTGCCCTAGCATCCCCCTATGCTGGGGCATCAAGCCTCCACAGGACCAAGGGCCTCCCCTCCCACTGATGCCAGATCAGGCCATCCTCTGCTACATATACACTGGAGCCAAGGGTCCCTCCATGTGTACTCCTTGGTTGGTGGTTTAGTCCCTGGGCGCTCTGGGGGTGGGTGGGTGTTTGGTTAGGTTGATATTGTTGTTCTTCCTATGAGGTGGCAATCCCCTTCAGGTCCTTCAGTCCTTCCCCTAATTCTTCCATTGAGATCCCCACGCTCAGTTCAGTGGTTGGCTGCAAGCATCCACCTCTGTATTTGTCAGGCTCTGGCAGAGCCTTTCAGGGGACAGCTATACCAGGCTCCTGTAAGCCAGGGCGTCTTGGCATCCACAATAGTGTCTGGGTTTGGTGACTGTATATGGGATGGATCCGCAGGTACGGCAGTCTCTGGATGGCCTTTTCTTCAGTCTCTGCTCTACTTTTTGTCCCTGCATTTCCTTTGGACAGGAACAATTCTGAGTTAAAATTTTGCAAGAGATTCTTGCCACACAATCCATATAGATTTCTCATTACACACCAAGGATAATTATTTGTTCAACATATCCATAGAATCTCAAGGAAATCAGAAAATTTAATGAAGTACAAGAGTATGTGAAGCGTGTGTATGCATGTGTGCACATTCACATGTGCTTCAGAGATCTGTGTTCTGTTAGTTTGCACATGATGGCATGCCCTAGTCTTGTAAAATCTAACTGAATTTTGCATAAAGTTTGAAAAACAATCAGTAAACATTTTTACATTTTTGCTTATTTCTAGGAAGATTTATATGTTTACATACACGTATTTTTCTTTTGTAAGTTAAAATGTTTTGTTTTAAAACTGATTTTATAAGCATTCTCTTTGGAATAAGATTTAGCAATAGATGATAAAAAGTTATTTTTAAAAATTCTAAATAGATGCACATTGTCATAAGGAAATGGCACTGTTGACCACACACACACACACACACACACACACACATGCACTGAGTTTGTCTTACTAGTTATTAAATCTTATGAGTTATAACTTAACTAAAACAATTATTAATACAAAAGACTTCATTCCACATTATTTCTGGCTTTAGGTGTCCTTTTGGACTGAGATAATCACTTCTAAAGTGAGTATTAGTATGTTGGGGGGCTATGCTAGAAAATTTCATAGACTACCATTCCTCTTTGTGAAATTCTTTCTTTCTTTCTTTTTTTGAGACAGGGTTTCTCTGTGTAGCCCTGTCTGTCCTGGAACTCACTTTGTAGACCAGGCTGGCCTCAAACTCAGAAATCCACCTGCCTCTGCCTCCCAAGTGCTGGGATTAGTGAAATTATTTCTTTAAAGCCTATGTAGACACATATGATAACTAATAAAGTAGTTGACAGGCTAAATGATTAACAGATTCATTAGAAAACAATATAATAACAAGCAACGTAATTTTGTAAATGTATAAAAATGTAGGAAAGAATGAAGTTATTTATTCATTAAAATGTTTCATCCAGAAACCAAGATTAGATATTAAAATGTGTTGTAAGGAACAAACATGCCCCCTGGAAGCTGGTGACATTATTGTGATTCTATAAGACCCAGTACCCTACATCAACACAAATCCAATTAGAAAATTTATTTCAAATAATGCAAATAATTAAAGAGAAATGCTATATCTTACCCAAATTCACACAACAGGCATCCTTGTTGTATCATTACTTATATAACCTGAAATCACATTACTTTGCCTGAACTCAGAGATCTTATATGTATTGAGAAAATTATGAAAATAAACCATGATATTTATGAAATTAGAGCAAGTTACCACCACCACAGAGAAAAGTTTGCCGTAAATTAGCCAAAGGAGTTTCTTTGTCAAGATACTTGATTTTTACAGTTTGAAAACTGGCATGAGGAACAATTTTGGCAGAAAGTATAACAGGAAACTACGATGATAATTCGACCTCCATCTATAATGCATGCAGAATTCTTTATCATATGTTTTTCCATGTACTCAACAGCTGAACAGATAACTGTAGGAAGAAATTCTCCTCTGAGACGGATTGTATCCAGGGAAAAGCTTTTCAGAGTTAGCCGTGACTCTTTCTCTTATGCTGTAGGTGAGACCTGTTGTCATGGCCCTTTGGTAGTTACTTGAGGAGTCCCTCCTGTCACCAGCCACTGTCAGGTTAGTAGTCTATAGAAAACAGCAGGAGTTGGGGGTTAGTTCTGGCCATTCCCAAGTGTTTACATGTCCCCTATGGCTTCTGGGACACTTAACTGTAGAGTAGGAGTTGAGGCACTGCCACTCAGAGCCACATCTTTTCTTCTAAAGGAACCTCTGAAGGAAGGCCTTCTACCCTATCCAGGACTGTCCCCCTCTGCCCGCTCCTGCTTCTCAGTCCCCACTCCCCGCTGACTATCTTTACCTGTTGGTTTACTGTCTGCCTCCTAAGAAATAGAGATACTGTGTCTTATTTCCTTTACCAGCTGTTTCTTATGTGTTCCAGGCCTCATTTTTTTTTCCTTTCCTACAGTTCTGTTAAGTCATTTTGCACAGGGAATCTATCATATGAAAGTTGACAGTCATTGGATAAATTTAAAAATTTATACAGGTACGTAGATAAACCTTTCAGTGCTGGCAGTCCTGAGCCCTTGACGACATGGAGCCAGGGCGCTGGATTAGCAGCTACAGCTTTACAGCTCTACTGTTTGAGAGCAGGGATCTGTTGCTCCAGGTTCTATAAGTCAGAGATTTATGGCTTGGACGCTCAAGGTCAAGGCTTACTGTTCTGTACTTTACAGACCCTGGCACTTGGCAGCATTTGTAACCTTCAGTTTCAAGCCACAATGAAAGGCAACAGCAGAAAGCAGCAAGCTTGGATGTGTAGCAGCAGTGGCGCAGCAGCGGGAAGTCTAGCTCTTGGATGGGTGTCAGGAACCAGGCTTTAGTAAGCAAGTGTTATGGCTCTTAGCCCCAGGCTGCTCCCTGGAAGTCTTCCCTTCTCAGGGTCCTCATAACCTTCCACAGTTCTCCAGCCTGAGATCTTTGCCCTCTTTCCCCTTCTCTCTTCTGACACCAGTCATTGCCTCTGCCACCTCTGCCCACCATCCCTGCTGTGCGGCCACTGCATTCCGGTTGCTACTGATGCTGTAGCCACAGGGGTGGCACCCATGGCACCCTTTCCAGGCTGCCTTTGCTGCTTCTCAACTCTTCTGCTTTCATGTGGCTGCCTTCCTGTTTGTCGCCTGCTCAGCCTTCTCTTCTAACAGTACAGAGCAGAAAGAAGCAGGAAGAGACCGGTCAGGAGAATCTTTTATTTAATTAGACTTCATGTTGTAGTACCAGGAGGCAAACTCTCTGAGCCCAGAAATTGAGAACTCTCAGAAAAGGGTGTGGCAGCTGACAGCTGTCTTTCTTTCTTTCTTTCTTTCTTTCTTTCTTTCTTTCTTTCTTTCTTTCTTTCTTTCTTTCTTTCTTTCTTTCTTTCTTTCTTTCTTTCTTTCTTT
>NC_034610.1:42906027-42910827 GCF_900095145.1 Mus pahari | reverse complement strand
TTGTCCAAGAATTTCATAAATTCATTGTTTTTAATAGCTTGAGTAGTACTCCATTGTGTAAATGTACCACATCCATTCCTCTGTTGAGGGACATTTGGATTCTTTCCAGCTCCTGGCTATTATAAATAAGGCTGCTATGAACATAGTGGAGCATGTGTCCTTATTACTAGTTGGAACATCTTCTGGGTACATGACCAGGAGAGGTATTGCTGGATCCTCTGGTAGTACTATGTTCAATTTTCTGAGGAACTGCCAGACTGATTTCCAGAGTGGTTATACAAGCTTGAGAGCTGTGTTTCTTACAGTCACAGCAGTCCCCATTCCTGTGCTGAATGGGAATGTCACAAGTGGGGCAGGATGGACTTGGGGGAAAGTGTGTCTCTTTGTTGGCGACTTAACGGGACATTTTTGGTTAGGTTTCCAGTTGTATGTTTTTGTCTGGGTTTTAGCTCTTTGTTATGTTGTCCATGTCATTGTTTGCGTGAGATAAAGATATTTGACATCCAGTTTCCTCTGTCCTCCTCCACCCGAGCGAAGGTATTTTTCTGAGATGAGAATTTGCATTGTATTTTCGCTTTCATTCCCTTGTTACCTGTGTGTTTTTGCCTGATTCTACTCTGCTAAAAGACCTTGAGGACAAGTCTTTTTATCTCATGTATCTTTATTCCTCTTTGGGATGTTGTGCAAAAATGTTTATATTTCCAACTAACTTAAAAAAAAAGATAGTTGTGGGATATATTTACCTTTGGTGAGGTCCTTTCATTCTATCCTGGATGATGATGCAACTTTTGTTTAACCGCAGCCCTACCTTATACACTGCTTAAAGGTAACTTTGATGAGTAGGAGAAATAAAGGATAACATCAGACCTGTAAATGGATTATTGTATCAAATGAAAACACTTCAGGTCTTCTGCTAGGGTAAAAATTAACTATTAATATTTTATACCATTTTAATTATGAAACTAAATAATTCTGACCAGAATTGTAACCATAGGCTCCCTTATTTATCTACTTATATAAAAGTAGAAGCCGGGTGTGGTGGCGCACGCCTTTAATCCCAGCACTCCGGAGGCAGAGACAGGTGGATTTCTGAGTTCGAGGCCAGCCTGATCTACAGAGTGAGTTCCAGGACAGCCAGGGCTACACAGAGAAACCCTGTCTCAAAAAAAAAATAATAATAGAGGTGTTGAGTAGATTTATGGAAAGGCTGGCACATGAGTTTATACAGGTTGGGAACTGCATAAACTTTTGTACCTGATGTTATTTGGAAACTGCTAGAAAGCTGCCACAGTAGAGTGTGAGACAGGTGACCCCACAACACAGAGTTTCACCTGTGGCAGTTAATATGGTGCTTCTGAGAGGACATTAAAGCGATAATGTGTACTAGCGTCACTGCCCAGCCCATGCTGACACAGTTCTTCAAAACCCAAAGCACAGGATAGCGTATGAATTTTGTGGAGTCAATTCTAAGACAGGGAAGAAGGGGAGCTCGGGTTAGAGTGATCCAGTATGGAGACACCGACTTTAACGATGAACTCGAGATCCTCGTTCCAGAGCAATCAGACGTCATGGTCGACTGGGAAGTGTGTCTCATGGGGTCTGCACTAGGGAACCACCCAGCCGAAAAGCACAACTGTATGTGGTCAAAGGACATTGTTGGAGATTTGGGAAGAATATAAGCAACCTAGGGCATTCTTATACAAAGCTGGGCTTTATGTCAGCCATTCAATGTGACCTTTTGATCCATTAGGTGATGTAATGGACAGGAGGTGGATTGGGCACTGTTTTATAGTAGATTTCTCTCTTCATAAGTACAAGAAGCACACTCTAAAATAATGTAAAACTGATTCTCAACCTTTGGGCTAGCCCAAGACCATCAGGAAACACAGATATTTACATTATGACTCTTAACAGTACAAAATTAAAGTTATGAAGTAGCAACAAAAATAATTTTCTAGTTGGGGTCACTACAACATGAGGAACTGTATTAAAGGGTCTCAGCATTAGGAGGGTTGAGAACCACTGATCTAAAGGTATGGTAAAATAAATATGCACCTAGTGGAATAGTTAAACATGTAGGAATATAGGATGGAGAAGAACGGAACAGGTCCATGGTTTATAACAAAAGTCTAGTTTCCATGATTTTTGGCAGATCCATACTGTTTGAGATATTATTCACTATAAAGAAATAAGTATACAAATAAAAAGTGAGCTTGAGCGAGCTAGTGAGAACGCATCATAGAAAACATGCTGTGATTTCTTTTTCAAGGTGAGATAGGATGTCATATGCAACCCAGGTAAGTCATGAGCTCACACTTCTTTGCTCCCACTACCTCAGTGGTGGGATCACTGGCATGTCCACCATGGTTGCCACTAAATTCTTTTTATTCTAAATAAAATGAGATGATATCTTTAGGGGGAAGTACTATGTCTATAGAAACTCTCATTTAAAAAAAAAAAAAAAAAAACAAAACTAGGGCTGGTGAGATGGCTCAGCGGGTAAGAGTACCCGACTGCTCTTCCAAAGGTGCAGAGTTCAAATCCCAGCAACCACATGGTGGCTCACAACCATCCTTAACGAGATCTGACTCCCTCTTCTGGAGTGTCTGAAGACAGCTACAGTGTACTTACGTATAATAAATAAATAAATCTTAAAAAAAAAAAAAAAGAACTAAGAGGCTGAGCTGAAGATTAATCATTGAGTCACCATATAGCAGCACACAGTAGGTACTAGAGAATAGAAACCCAGAACAGTGGAGCCGGAAAGGCTTAGAGCCTGGGGAGAAACTGAGTGGGAGTGGGAGATTTTCTAGTGCGGGGAGCTGGGAAGAGGTTTTTCAAGAGCACAGGGGTTTCCTTCTTCTCTCGCTTCCTCCAGAACACTTGGCATTCCAGCTGACTCTCATTCGTTAACTTTGGAGATTCCCCACCTAAGCAACGACAACTGTGCGACTCCTTGGCTTTGTCTGAGTTACTGAGCAAATGCTGCAACTTTAAATATGACTCTCAGCCTTTTGGAAAGAACATAGATGACATAGATGTAATTGCAAGTGGACAGCACACCCAGGTTTGTTGATTGGGCTTTTTTTTTTTTTTTTTTTTTTTTGCCTATGAGATTAGAGGAAATATTATTCCTGTATTTCTTAAACTTTACCTAATTAGTCCTAAAAACTCTATCGGGATACATTTTCTCAGATCATGTTTTCATAAAAATTAATCTTAATTCTTAAGGCTCCAGAACCTTCTGTGAATGCTTTCTGTCTTTTTTTTCTTTTCATGTTATTCAAAGTTAGAAATTAGATGACTCTTGAACAAATAAATATTCCAACTTACATAAAACTTTTCTTTCCTCATGTTAAATACAATGTTTTAAAAAAAACTATGCATAATGTTTAAAAAATAAAAGCCAACCATATACATTAAAGCAAAAATTGCATCATTCCTCCTCAGATCATGCTTGGTAACAACCATAGGCTCTGTTCTCCTTAAAGATGTAAAAACAAAAATCTCGCACTAAGTTAAGAAACAGTGTTTACATTTGGGTCCTGTTGTCAGCAGCAACGATGTCGAGAAGCCACTGAGAGTTTTGTCTCTCTTTGCACAAGACAGTGAGTGCATCAAGCCTGATGTCTTTCTTAGACCTGTAGAAATTAGAGAGAGGGCAGGATAGGGGTGGGTATGAGATCCCTCCAGTTGCTGCACTTCATTCTGTCCACAGTTAAAGCAATATTTATTCTCCTCCCCATTGCTCCTTGCGGCCTGTAGTAAATCAAAAAAGTAAACTCACAGGTTCATTGTGATAGGGGCTTACTTCCCGGCCTCTCCAGTTGCCACAGTAACTAATTAGAAATTTGCATCTCTAAGAGAATTATTTAATGCCCATGTGTAAGCCCTTTATTCTTTCAGGCTTGGCCTTTTGCAAGGAAGCTTCTGGTAGACACGGGGCCTCGAGGTCATACTGTACAAACTCTGAACGTAGGTGGCCCTGGTCTCCCCTTTTCAGCGGGATGATTCATACCCAGTGAAGAAAGTGCCGTGCCAAGTCTTTGTTGAACGGTGGGCATCTGAAAGGCTATGCTTGATTCATTTAGTCGCCATTTGTTTTAACCTGTAACTTCTTCCCATTGCTCATTAGCTAACTCTTGTGTAATTGAGTCATGCATGTTAGAGTTGCACAGTTGAGTTATGCCAACCGACCCACGGGAGCGGCACCTCATTACCACGGCTGCGAAGCCCAGGGCGGCTGTGGAGCCCAGCGCGGCAGTGCCCAAGATGTCGACTGTTCTGCCAAACTCGGAAACATTCATAGTAGTAGGACCAGGATCGATTTTGCTA
Organism: Mus pahari; assembly: GCF_900095145.1. Lineage (NCBI taxonomy): Eukaryota > Metazoa > Chordata > Mammalia > Rodentia > Muridae > Mus > Mus pahari. Next base: position 42,906,492 of record NC_034610.1, on the reverse strand, counting down.
TAGAGTGATTTGTTTCCTCTACCATCGCCTGATGTGGGAAGAAAGGATGCCTCCTTGGGCAGGGAGGTAAATAAAAGCGAAAGGAAGGTTGGCTACTCCTGGGCAAGCAACTTGCTCTGGACCCGAGAAGGCCAGATTGACAGCAGAGTCGCCCTCCTATACTGCCAGATAAGATACTGGGAGATAAGATTGAGACACAAAAAGAAAGGGATGCATCTAATCTCTACCCAGTACTCTGCTTATTGTCCCTCTAAAACCGAGAGAGCCCTGAGTTTACTGCAAACAAAGGACAAAACAAACAACTGTGCCAAAAGCGCGGACCAGTCTGCAGTCAAGACTAGATGTAGCTGGATGTGGTGGCACACCCCTGAAATCCCAGCTGTCTAGAGATGAAGAAATGGAATGGGTTCAAGGGAACGGGGCTTCATAGATAGCCCTAGTCAAACAAAAAAAAAAAAAAAAAAA
>NC_034610.1:42897320-42906000 GCF_900095145.1 Mus pahari | reverse complement strand
AAAAGACAAAAAAAAAAAAAAAAAAAAAAAAAAAAAAATTAAAAAAAAAAAAAAAAAAAAAAAAAAAAAAAAGAGTGAATTCTGAATAGAATTCACCTGGTCATAGGAGCATTTTTCACAACAATAAGCCACCGAAGTATTGACCCAGGGCGTGAACAGTTCAGCAAGACAGTTTACACCGGCCTTAAAAAGAGTACCCGGTGCATGCTATACTGGTGTAAATCTTGAAGCCATTAAAGGAGATTAAATAAATCAATCACCAAAATGTCGCGTATGATTCCATGTATGTGAGGAACACTAGTCAGTCAAATTCATAGCATCAGAAAGCAGGTCAGGAGTTGCCAGATTCTGGGGTTGTTGAGTATGAACCTGTTAAAGGGGAAGAATTTGTGCTTTGGAAAATGAGAAAATACTGGAGGTTGGCTGTCTGATAGCTTGGGTATAGTCAGCACCTTAGAACCGTATACTTACTACTTATTAATAAATATCAAGTTATGTTTATTTAGCCATATATACTTTTTAAAGTTACACTTGATTGAGAGGTGGTTATAGCCCTTTTAGGAAGGGAAGGCCTTTAGTTAGAACAGACTGGATTGGCTTACTGTGAAAGATGGGTGAAGCCAGAAGGGTGCTGGCCTCTCCCGCCTTCACAGCTAGCTAAACACATATTGGTAAAATAAACAAACACTTTTTTCTTTTTTCTAAATTAATTAATTATTTTACATCCCAAATGCTGCCCCCTCCCAGTCCCCTTCTCACAGAGTCCCTTCCTCCTCCTCCCTCCCTTTCTCCTCTCAGAGAGTACCCACCCCCAACCCTGGTAAGTCAAGACTGCAGGATTAGGCACATCCTCTCCCACTGAGGCCAGACCAGGCAGCCCTGCTGAACCAGATTCCCCAGTCAGGCTACAGCTTTAGGGACAGCCCCCACTCTGGTTGTTGAGGGGCCCACATGGAGACTGGGTTGCACCTCTACTATGTATGTGCCAGGGGTCTCAGTCTAGCCCATGTATGTTCTTTGGTTGGTGGCTCAGCTTCTGAGAGCTCCCAGGGGTCCAGGCTAGTTGATGCTAATAAACAAACATTTTAAATATGATCTTTTGATGTTCTGGAGGTAGAAATGTTAATCTTCTAGGTAATGGCTGTCTCCCTTACATCTTCTTTCTCCATCCCCACTCCTGAGTGTGAGTGTGTGTGTGTGTGTGTGTGTGTGCGTGCGCGCTTGCACATGCACGCATGCACGCACATATACTTTACTATCCAACTTACTTTTAAGAGTCTCTTAACTCTGGAGCGTATTGATTTGTGGAAACCCAGTATTATTTGAACTCCTCCGTCTACGGAAACTACAAACCAATGAGTTTAGAAGTTCAGAGTTCCCGTGGTTTTCCTTACGTTTGGAGCCATGAACATCTTCGTATTATGAAAAGCTTCAGATCTTTCACCCCAAGGACCAACACGGTGCCTACTATACTGACATTAGACTTAAAATGCTGACCATACTATTTTGCCACAGTTACACTTATTTCCAGCTGAATTCTTGCTGGAAGGCTACATTTTAAATGAATCTCTGTACAATGCTGTTCTCATCATCTTTAAACTCCGAGTTCATTCCCAATTTGCTGAAATGTGTAAACCAGTTATAAATCTGTTGGTTTTATTGGCATATTTTTTTCTGAATGTGATTAATGATTAAGAATAATAGACAATAATAATGACAAAATAATAGACAAATTAATGATTAAGACTAGTAGACAAACCTGAACGGTTAAAGCAAGCACTTAAAAAAGTTTGAATGCATCACCACAGATAAACAGAAATGCAATAAAAATGTTTTCTGACAGTCCCATCTTCACTTGCCCACCATGACATTCCTATGCCTTGTTGGTGAACACGTATGTGGCACACGCCATCCTAAAGCATTTCCCATTCTTCCTTTGTTCTATGTCACCTGCCTTATTGTGTCATCCACAGGACTGATGATGCAAGTCCTTGCCAACGAAAGATGCTTGATAGATATCTATCCACTGGGTTGTATTTGTACATATTTGTGGAACTGTTGATGGTGTGTTGTATATATTCACGAATCAGGTTAGGTAAGTATTACTACACTGTACACAAACATCTCTGAAATCACTTGTACTGAAAACTTCAATCTGTTTCTAGGAAATAAAATCTTACAAAATTGTTAGTATAATTAATGTTTGGGGTTTTTTAATGATTGGTCAAACTACTTAGATTTCAAAGCCATTTCTGCCTGGTTTAAAAAGCATTTCCATTACTTAGAATAACATCTGTCACTGTATCTGGGGGGCAGTTACTCTCTACTTCTCTCTTACTAGCCCTGGCATGACTGGCAGTTGCTCTGTCTGGTAGGCTCACTGACTCTGACCCTACTGCCCCCCAGGGACAGGACTGTACATACTAGGTGGGCACATACCCTTCCTTAGAGCCACGTCTTCAGCTCAGTGTTATCCTATTGTATATAAATGAATCATGCAACACGTGACATGCAACACGTGGCCTTTGGTGTATGCTTTCTATCACTTAGCACCACTCTGGAGATTATATACTCGTATTTTCTTTAGAAATGTTGAGAACCAAGTCTTTATATTTTTGTTAGTGAAATGATAAAGTATTTCATGTTTGATTAACAAGAGAAAAGAGATGGCTATTTTCTTTCTGAGCACTATGGGAACTGAAGTAAAGGAGGCAAACCATTTGATTATTTCAGTAGTAGGCATTCTGGACAGGAACCATGAAGAAGGAGATAAATGACCTTCCCTCTACAATATCATATAATCCCTTCCAGTTCTGAGCTTGGTCTAATCACCATAACAATACACACTGTGTGGAATTAGAGGATTCAGTTTTGCCTTCAGTGACTTTGACCGTTCATTTGCATGTCCTATTACAATAACGCACCCGCCATTTTATCACCAAACACAACAGTCTGTGAAATCTGGCCCAGGAGTTCTTGTTTCCCTCAGAACCAATATTACTTCTTGGATCTGAAACCTTGTATTTTATGTAATTGATCAAGAAGCTACCACTATGAACTGTAGATCACCCAAAGCATTGGAAGGCTGTAGTAAAAACAGTCCTTGTCTTACATAAGGAAATGCAAAGTCTCAGAGAACAGTGATGGGAAGAAATGTAGCAAAAATAGCATTTATTCCATTTATTCCATGCCTTGTCATTTGAGTGGGTAGTCTAGAATTCCCCAACAGTCTTGCCAATGCTCTGAGTGGATTGTAGGTTCCCCTGGGATGGTTTTGGTTGACAAACTCAATCATATGTACACCAATGCCAGTACTGGAAACGTCATTGATAAGAGATGTCCAGTTGTGGCGCTATCTCCCCCATTATTTGGCATTTCACTTAGCCTTTATATCCTTATATATTTTAGGAAGCTTCTACTATATTAGGTTTCCATATTATCCATGAAATGAATCTTAATTTTAGCTATTCCTCCCCATATTCCCTTCCCTAACAACTCTCCATTTCCCCTCCCAACTTTATCCTACCACACCCTTCCCCCCATTCATAACTATCCTATTCTCCTGTCCTAGGGACATCTATCTGCCCCCCTCCCCAGGGTTGCCTACTCTATGGCTAACCTCTGTGGCTCTGCAGACTGTAGTTTGGTTATTATTGAACTTATAGCTAAAATCCACATATAAACAAATACATAACAAACTTGAGTTTCTGAGTCTGGAAGATTTGGGATTTTCTTTTCTTTTATCTCACTCAGGATGGTTTCTTTTTCTAGGCCTATCTATTTACCTGAAAATGCCATGATTTCTAGATATTATCAATAGAATAGAAATGAACATTGTGTACCACATTTTCTTTATCCATTCTTCTGTTGAAGGACATCTAGATTGTTCTAAGTTTCTGGCTTTTATGAGTAGAACAGCAATGAATATCGTTGAGCAGGTGTTTCTGTGGTAGGATGAAGCATTCTTTGGGTGTACACCTGTCTTAGTTTGACTTTCCTTGCTCTGAAGAGACACCATGACAAAGTCAGCTTCTATAAAGAAAAACATCTGATGGCTTACAGTTTCAGAGGTTTAGTCCATTAACATCATAGTGGGAAGTATGGCAGCATCCAGACAGAAATGGTTCTGGAGAAGATGCTAAACGTTTTACATCTTGATGCACGGGCAGCTGAAGAAAACTATGTGTCACACTGACCATAGCCTGAGCATAGGAGCACTCAAAGCCTGCCCCCACAGGGACACATTCCTCCCACAAGGCCACACCTACTTCAACAAGGCCACACCTCCCAAAAGTGCCACTCCCTAGAGGCCAAACATTGATACACACAAGCCTATGGGACCCATACTTATTCAAACTACCACAATGTACTATAGTTGGATCTTGAGGTAGATTGATCTCATCTTCCTGAGGAACTGCCACACTGATTTCTGTAGTGGCTGTACAAGTTTGTCCTCCCTCCAGCAGTGGATGAGCGATCCCTTTTCTCCGCATCCTGGCCAGCATGATCTGCCCTTTGTTTTATTGATACTAGCCGTGATATCCATGACTGGTGTCTGAGGAAATCTCAACGTAGTTTTGATTTCCATTTCCCTGATGGCTAAGGATGTTAAACATTAAAGAAATGTTTAAAGTATTTCTCAGCCACTTGAGTTTACTTTTTTGAGAACTCTCTGTTTAGATCGGTAAGCAATTTTTTTTTTTAAAGTCAGGCTTTATATATTTTAGATATTAGACATCTATGAGGTGTATAGTTGGTAATTTACTTTTTCTGGTTTTGGGGCTGCTGTTTCTTCAAGTGATGGTATACTTTGCTGCACAAAAGGTTCTTAGTTCTGTAAGTTCCTACTTATAACTGTTGCTCTTAGTGCCCAAGCTAACGGTATTCTGTTCAGGACGTCTTCTCACGTGCTAAGGAGTTCTAGGCTATCCGGTACCATCTCTTCTATCAGGTTCAGTTCATCTGGCTTTGTGTTGAGCCGTTTGGAGCTGAGTTCTGTGCAGAATGGTAATGATGGATCTGTTTTGTTCCTTTTACATATAGCCATCCAGTTGGACCCACATCATTTGTTGAAGACGCTGTCTTTTTCTTGCCCCTAGTGTACATTAATGGCTTCTTTATAAAAGAAATCAGGTGTCTCATAGGTGCCCGGATTTATGTCTGGGTCTTCAATTCGATTCCATTGATTGATGTGTCTGCATTCTGTGTCAATACCACACTGTTTTTATTGCTATAGTTCTATAGTACAACTTGAAGTCATGTCTGCTGATACCTCTAACAGATTCTTTATGGTTCAGGATAATTTTGGCTATCCTGCTTGTGTGTGTGTGTGTGTGTGTGTGTGTGTGTGTGTGTGTTTCCATATGATACTGAAAATTGTCTTTTCAAGTTCTGTGAAGAAACGTGCTGGAGTTTTGAAGGGGATTGCCCTGAATCTGTAGATCATTTGTGGTAGGACGTCCATTTTTACTATATTAATCCTACTGATTCGTACACCTGGGAGGCCATTCCATCTTTTGATATCTTCTTGAATTATCATAAAGTTTTTTTTATACAAGTCTTTCACTTGCTTAGAGTTTCCTCAAGATAATTTATATTTCTTGAGGCAGTTGTGAAACGTGTTGCTTCCCTGATTTCTTTCTCAATCTGTCATTTTAATAGAAGACTCCTGAAATTTGTGAGTTACTTTTGTCCAGCTGTTTTGAATTTTTAGGGTCACTCATGTATCATATTACTTGAAAAAAAAAGATAATTTGACTTTTTTTGTTTTCATTTCGTATCACCTTGGTCTCCTTCAGTTATCTTACTGCTGTAAGGCCTCACTAGCTGTAGTGAATAGTTACGGAGAGTGGACAACCTTGTCTTGTTCCTGATTTTAGTGGAATTGCTTCGAGTTTCTCTCCATTTAAGTTGATGTTGACTGTGGGCTTACTGTATGGCCTTTGCTATGTTGACTTTTTTCCTTGTATCCCTAATATCTTCAGGACTTTTATCACGAAGGGGGTGTGTGTGTGTCAGATTTTGTCAAAGACCCTTTTCTGCATCTAATGATGCGATCGTGTGATCTTTGTCTTTCAGTTTGTTAGTAGCGAGGAGTACATTTATGGATTTATATATGTTGAGTCCTCCTTGCCTCTCTGGGATGAGGCAAAACAGGTCTTTTCCAAAGGACTGCTCTAGTCTGTGTGAGGCCACCAGAGCTAGAGAAATAATCGTACATCTAGAAGAGGAGTATATGAGAATTTCACATCTTTTAGATGATACGTTTTCAGGGTGTAGAGGCACGTTTCTCCCTTATAATACACAATGGTCTGCAAACGTAAACCTTTTATTTATTTAGTGTTTGAATGACGGCGATACTATCAGAGCTACATTTTGCTTCTGTTGGAGTACAGTTCCGCGTACCCAAATGAATACCAAAACACCAGACAAGCACATTGGCTTTCTTAGAGAGAAAGATGAGAGTTACCAGAAACTGTACATCCCTTCCAAATAAAAGTTTCAGGCTCCAGAATTTTTAAATTAGATTTCTCTTTGTTATTGTTACTACACTATTGATAAAATTTTCAGCAATATTTGCCTTCTTAGAGTATGGCATTCCGTTTTCTCCTGGCCTTTCTTTCCTTAAGATCCCCACTTCTGAGATTCTGGCAATTATCTGGAGCTGCTGGAGAGAGTAAATAGCAAAAGCGGAAACCCCTCGTTTGCCGCCGGAAGTCGGAAGCAATCCCTGTATTTCCCTCCTGAAAACAAAGATCCCCAGCGTGCTTTTCCCAACTTCCCTCCTTTTCCCCAGAGGACCTGGATTTTGAAAACTTTGGGAAACCCTAATTAGCCTGTGGGGGGCACTGCAATATTAATGCTAGGCAAACGTAAAAATATAAACAACCACTGCAACTGGACAAAAGCAAACTCCAGTGCCATCAGCTTGGTGTGTACAGAAGAAATTATGTTGCCCCTCCTTATAAATAAGGGCTGTGCAATGTGTCGCTCCTTTTCTGAGGGGGGAGGGGGGCCCTTATTGATGCTGCATCTGTTTTGTCAGAGCATCAGCTAATGGAGAAAGTTAATTGTGTTGGTTGTAAGGCCACCTGTCACACACATGCCTCATTTCCATACTAATGGTCCAGCAGTGGCAGGCAGTGTGCTCTCTGCAGTAACAGCGGACAGCCTCTTCGGAAACGTGGGCCAAATGTGCCTATGCAGCAACTGTAGGCCTCCATGCGGATGCCTCTAGTATTGTGTGCACAGGCTCAGATTAACCCCTTGCTGGCAACGACTCCAAAATGGATGCCCAGGAAGAGTAGGGAGGCTCTAATGCTATTCTGGGTCAGCCTCAAAGCCATGGTGCGCTTGTGGGAAGCGGCAGTGCCAGGTCTCTGGAGTTGTAGAAAACTGTTTCATCCAACCTACTTCAGGGGTGGGAAGAAAGAAGACAGGGAAGAGTGAAGAGGTCCCCCATCCCTGACTTCTCCTTTAATGGCAGCCTCTGTACATAATTTCATTTTATCTTGGCTCTTGACACGTGTCACACACACACACACACACCGTTGCGTTTTAGCATGACTCTGCATGGCTAGGAACTCTGTAGGTACTATCCTCAGTGACAAAGCAAAGACCAATTTTAGAGCTCCTGGGCAGTAAGATGCCAGTCCTCTGATCTAAATCACTGAGATCAGCCCAAGGATAACACAGCTGTAGCAGAGGCAGATCTGACATCATCCTGCACTGCTTTAGCCAAATCCAGGGACCACAAGAAATAGAAAATATCAATGCTGCAGAGCAGAGCGTGCCTCACCCTGCTAAGCCAATACAATCAAATGTTATTTTCTCCCTACTTCTAATATGGCCCAGTACCTGGGAAAGTTCCAAGTTCAGTTTCTTTGGGATCCCTTTTGTATATGGCTGTCTTTGACCTTACCTAGCTAACATAAAGGGATTTGGGGCTATGCCCCAAAGGCTGTAGCACTGCCTACTCTTAGAGCACAGAGCAACACAGGGGCAGGCAGCTTACAGTTTCTAGTGGCCAGTTTGGGTGGAATTGATGATTATTTTAGACAGAGCTCTATCTATTCTTCTAGCAGCAGAAGTTTTGAATGGCTGTTATAGTCATTTAGAGAAACAGGTCAAAGTCAAGAAGGTGGTGGCTCTGCTCACAAAACAAATGAAACATCCTGTACTATTTAGCCAGATCATGGGATGATATCCTCTCAGGGAGCTCTAGAAAGCCCAAGAGGCCAGGCCAAAGAGGTTGCAAGATTGGACACACCAACCTGCACACACACACACACACACACACACACACACACACACACACACCACACTTCACATACACCACCAAACACCTAGCAACACACACGCACACACACACACACACACACCACCACCACCACCATATACTTAGCAACACACAACACACACACACACACACACACACGCACGCACACACACCACATACACAGCACCATAGACACCACACACAAATCCACTATGCAGCCCCCACACAAACACCCCCCACACATACATAACCCTGACACATACCACCCAAACATACACATCCATACCCCCCCACGCCATACACACACTATACACATACCCCATCATATACATACACACCACACAGACCTCATCTCTCTCTCTCTCTCTCTCTCTCTCTCTCTCTCTCACACACACACACACA
>NC_034610.1:42883505-42897277 GCF_900095145.1 Mus pahari | reverse complement strand
CACACACACACACACACACACACACACACACAGTCTTATCTTTAACCTGCCTTACTAGCTCAGTGGCTGGGCACTTCTAAGCCTCCCACGGCTAGTGTGTGCCCTTCCCTCCTACAGCACTCCTGGCTAAACAGCTTCCAAGTCTACCTTTAACTTTGCTGCCCAGTTGCCTTCTGTGATGCCCATTGGTCTTTGCTGCCCAAGACACTTCTCGGCTGCCCTTCTGTGGGCTGCTTTCCCTTTCTGCCTACATTTTGGATGTTCTTCCCTACACCTCTGAGTCTGTTCAGTCTCTCTCCCCCAGATATGGTGATCTCTCTGGGTCCTACCTGTGGAAATCTTAGTGTCCCCGTCCTGTGCCCAACCATTGTCCACTGGCATCTTTATTGATAGATCAAAAACCAATTCGTGACAAGGACCGTCAGTGTCTAGACATACAGATTCAAAGAATTAGCACCAATCTCTAACACATACCACACATGCATACACATCTTCAAACCACATACACATACAAACATACCACATACACATGCATACCCCTATACCACACACACATACACCCCCACACACCATACCCACACCCACCTCCCTACACATACACACAGCACATACCCATATAACCCATACACATACACACTCCCATAGCACACACACACTCCCATATCACATATTACACATACTCCCATACTGCACATTACACACACCCCACATATACACCCCATACCATAATACACATCACACACTACACACACATATACCACACACACACACACACACACTAATAATACACATACACACCACACATACACACTCCAATAATACGCACACACATATATACCACACACAGACACACACATACACACACAAACACACACACAGAGGCACACACCCCTACACACACTCCACACATACACATTGTACGTACACGCTGATCCTCCGAGGGCTGAGAAGAGCCCTCCTGAGAAAGTGTAAGTTTGGCACATCATAGTCTTCCGAAACTTGACACGCATCATGAATTGAATAGTATCTTGTTGTAGTTCCTTCTGAGATGAAAACCTTGCATCTTGGAGGGCGTTCACTGAAACTTGGGGTATGGAAAAGCAGGAGCTCTGGAGGTAAAAACTTCAAATGGTGGCTTCAGGAGGACCTTGAAAGTGACCAGGTTACTGGGCTTTTCTCTTCCAAAGCATATATTATCCATAAAGACTGAGAAACTTTCATACACACTGAGCTTCCTAGAAGAGACTCAGCCCCAGTCGAACTGCCAGGAAGCAACAGGCTTCCAAGCAGAAACCAGCTGTGCTGCATAGACCAGTGGTCCTCAACTTTTCTAATGCTGCATGCCCTCATGTAATTGGAGACCCTCAACCATAAAATTATTTTCATTGCTACTTCACAACTGTAATTCTGCTACTGTTATGAATCATAATGCCAATATTTCTAGAGGTAGAAGTTTGCCAAAGGAGTCACGACTCACAGGTTGAGAACCGCTGATGTAGACGAAGCAGAGAGCACCAAAATTCCTGGTAAAGGCCCAAAGCTCCTGGAAAGGACCCCACCCCAACCTGTTGAGGTACCTGTGTTATACCCTTGGCTCCAGGATTCCAGCTTTCACAAGCGGTTACCGATGTGCGGTGAGTTTTGATGATGCACCTGTCTTTGGGTTATTTCTCCTCCTGTAAGTAACCCCAAGAAAACTCATTGGTTTGCCAAGGTGAACTCTGAAAGCATCCTTTCTTTTGTCTTATGTTAGTTCTCTATCTGGAGTAAGTAGATATTTGTTTACCTCCCCGGGAATGGTTTCACCCAGCAATGAGCAATTAGAGCTGTCTCACAAATGTCACATCAGGAATTGTAGGAACATAGGAACAGACTGTAGAGGCAGGGTTAGGGTGCTTTCTATTTTTCCTAAAGAATATGGAATTTGAAGGAAGTTCTGAGGCTTTGAGATACAATGAGAGGAAGACCATTTCAAGCTGGTGCACCCAGTATATATGAGAGGATTTAACCCATCTCTGAGTTATTCATTTTGTGGTAGAGACAAAGGTCTGTGTGGGAAAGTAGAGTGGACAAGTTCCTAGGGACCATTCGCAAAGAGCCCCAAGTACAAGATAAACAAAACTGAGTTCTACCTTATAAATTTAGTAGAGACACCGAGGAATTTGTAAAGATAGGAAGGAATTTATAGCAGTATAGAGGTAAGGAGGAGCCAAGGCAGATTCATAGCATGATTCTCCTGGATACACAATACCCCAGTGCCCCCCATACAATTATTTCCAGAGTTTATCAGTTTCCTCCAGCTATCTGCTCAGAAGGAAGATTCATTTTAATTTCATTTTTATTTTAGAGAAATCATTGTAGCAATTTCTTTTCTCTAGTTCTTTGGTTTGAAACTATAAACATATCAACAAGCTTATCCATAGTCGCAGGCACTGTTGTCACCCTATTAGCAGAAAAGTGGCTGGCCTTATCAATTCAAGGTTGGCTCTCTCCAAGGTTTACAGTCAATTCCCTGGAAAGGGTGCTAGGCTTTCGAAGAGTAATGTGTAGAGCTTGTACTAGACAGCAATGTTCACATTCGAGTACGTTCCTTGTGTGCAAATATCTGAGTACAGGAGGTTGAGAGAGAGGATTAGATGCTAGGAGAAAGCAGACTGGATGCAAACAGTCAGAACTTCAGCAAATAGCCGCTACTTACTGCCACGGTGGTAAGACTGATGCGTGCTTTAGCTGCCATTATATACTGTGAGATATGGTTTGTTTACAGTAACTTTTAAAAGTAATTCATATTTATTAGATTACTTTACTTGTTTCAGTTTTTGTTCTTAATTTCACTTTGTCAAGTGCCATATGTTTTTGTTCTATAGAGATAAAAAAAAAAATTCCTTCCAGGTTACTAATGGTTTTTTTTTTTTTTTGAGACAGGGTTTCTCGGTATAGCCCTGGCTGTCCTGGAACTCACTTTGTAGACCAGGCTGGCCTTGAACTCAGAAATCCACCTGCCTCTGCCTCCCAAGTGCTGGGATTAAAGACATGCGCCACCACGCCCGGCTTACTAATGTATTTTTAAAGTAAAAAGTGACACATTTCACTAGTAGTTAATACTCAAATAGAATGATAGTGCTGGACTCAGTCGATAATCAGTAAATATTTTAGTGAGTTAGTTGAACTAACTCTGATCATCATTGAATACTACACTGAATTTATCCTCCTCGATAAATAGTCTTAATATCAAAATACTAAATAAGCAGTAGAGAAGTGGCAATTATACACGTACTCACTACAGTAATATTACATAATATTAAGAACATAACCTTCTGGTTTCCATCTGTGCCAAGAGCTGATTCTGTGCTACAGCTCTTCATACCCAAACACTGCTGGGAGAGAGTTGGTCTCCCGGGAGGGCTGACGCACCTGTGGGCACAGGTAAGACCACAACTTCTGCTCAAATTCCTGGTCCAAGAGGGAGCCACCCAGAGTCAGCAGGACACAGGAACCAAGGAGCAGCCAGGGACAGGATCCTTCTGGTTTCTGTCTGTGCCCAGGAGATGACCCTGTGCCACAGCTATCCATAACCAAATTCCTCCCAGAGAGAACTGGTCTCCCAGGAGTTGCAGAAGAGATAATGGTGACCAGCTAACGCTAGAGATAAGCAGATGGCAAGAGGCAAGGGCAAGAACATAAGCAACAGAAATAAAGACTACTTAGCATCATTAGTACCCAGTTCTCCCACCACAGTGAGCCCTGGATACCCCAACACACCAGAAAAGTAAGACTGTGGTTTAAAATCACATCTCATTATGATGATAGGGGACTTTAAGGACATAAATAGCTCCCTTAAAGAAATACAAGAGAACACAGGTAAACCACTAGAAGCCCTTAAAGAGGAAAATAAAAATCCCTCAAAGAATTGAACTTTTTTTTTTTTTTTTTTTTTTTTTTTTGGTTTTTCGAGACAGGGTTTCTCTGTTTAGCCCTGGCTGTCCTGGAACTCACTTTGTAGACCAGGCTGGCCTCGAACTCAGAAATCCGCCTGCCTCTGCCTCCCGAGTGCTGGGATTAAAGGCGTGCGCCACCACACCCGGCTGATCCAGGATCTTAGAATAGAAAGAGAAACAATAAAGAAATCATAAAGGGAGACAACCCTGGAGTTAGAAATCCTAGGAAAGAGATCAGGAGTCATAGATACAAGCATCACCAACAGAATACAAGAGATAGAAGAGAGAATCTCAGGTGCAGAAGATACCATAGAAAACATTGACACAACAGTCAAAGAAAATGCAAAATGCAAAAAGCTCCTAACCCAAAACATCCAGGAAATCCAGGACACAATGAGAAGACCAAACCTAAGGATAATAAGTATAGATGAAAATGAAGATTCCCAACTTAAAGGGTCATTAAATATCTTCAACAAAATTTTAGAAGAAAACTTCCCTAACCTAAAGAAAGAGATGCCCGTGAACATAAAAGAAGCCTACAGAACTCCATATAGGTTGGACCAGAAGAGAAATTCCTCCCATCACATAGTAATCAAAACACCAAATGCACGAAACAAAGAAAGAATATTAAAAGCAGTAAGGGGAAAAGGTCAAGTAACATATAAAGGCAGATCTATCAGAATTATACCAGACTTCTCACCAGAGACTGTGAAAGCCAGAAGATCCTGGACAGATATTATACAGACCCTAATAGAACACAAATGCCAGCCCAGGCTACTATACCCAGCAAAGCTCTCAGCTACCATAGATGGAGAAACCAAGATATTCCATGACAAAACTAAATTTACACAATATCGTTCCACAAATCCAGCTGGCTTGCTCATCATAACTTGCTCAACCTGCTGTCTTATAGAACCCAGGACCACCATCCCAAGGGTGGCACCACTCACAGTGGGCTGAGCCCTCCCCCATCAATTGGTAATTTTAAAAAATGCCCTGCAGGCTTGCCTGCAGCCCAGCCTTAAAAAGGCATATTCGTTTTTAAAACTAATTATTTTGTTTATTTACAGTCCAGATGCTGCTCCCTCCCAGTCCTGCCTCCCAGAGTTCTTCATTTCATCTTCCCTCCCCTTTGCAAACTCTGAGAGTGTGACCCTTCTCTTTGCCCCTCCAAACATCTCCCCTTCCCCAGGGCATCAAGTCTCTACAGGATTAGGTGCATCCTCTCCAGCTGAGGCTGAGCCATCTTCTAAGGCATTTGAATCCAGACCCTGACTTTTCAGTAGCAACGGAATACCAATGACTTCCCAGGGAACTTCTAGACTTTCAGCACCAGACTCCTAGGGCTTCCAGCTTCATGAACCGAGAGCCACATAGCCCTCAACTTCTCTGGAGTGCACATTTGGAATTGGATGTCCACCTTTGCAGTTTAAACTTAGTTCCTTTTCTAGTTGCTCTGATAAAAATATCTTGGCAAAAGCAATTTAAGGGAGAAAGAGTTTATTTGACTCATGATTCAAGTTACAGTCTTTCATGACAGAAGGGTCAAGACATCAGGAGTTTGAGGCAGCTGGTTACACAGCATCCACAATCAGGACAGAGAGATGAAGGGAAGCAGTGCTCACTCGCTTTCTCCAGTCTGCACAGCCTGGCTCATACACATGTTTTACTTGTGTTTACATGAACACAGTAAAGCATGGGTGCATGCAGACAAACACACATGGGGAGTGAGCCATCTGTCCAACTCTCATTTGGGGAGAAAATACTTGAGTATTTGTAACATTATCACACGGTATGGGTAGAACAAAGTTTTCTTCATCACCATTAAGTCACTGAGAGCTTGTTCTTGAAAGGCACATAATTAGTTCTTACCCTTTTCATCTACTTGGCAACACTTACTTACGTCTCTTAATTGCTAGCCAGGTTGCTGCTCATGGATGTTCCTTAGTGATAGAATATGTGAGGCATGTTGCTTGTATGTCCCTATAAGCCATCTCTTTTGGTTTGGCATCTTACCAGCCCTACAGTTGTGTATTCAGTAAACATTTTCTGAGCACCACGATGTACTGGCTCTATGCTCAATCCTGAAGGAAATCATGGAAAGACAGTATGTAAAAATATTGCATAGTGCATAATTATACTTAAAAGTTTTCTCTATGATTTGAAATTAAAATCTGCCTGGGTAGCTGATATGTATTGTTGTGGGCTGTCCTGATGCTGTTTGTATTCTGATGTTAATTCTGCTTCCTCAAGAAGGGTTGCCTCTGATGAGCAGTCCATCAGGTACTCAGGTGATCTCACGTGAATCTTCTCCCCATTTTCACTGGTCAATAAAGGCTAGAGCCTATGATTGGGCAGTGGAGGGAAAATATAGGACAGGATGTCTTTAAAGGGGGACAGATATAGAGAGGAGAACAAGAAGGGAAGGAAAGAGGATGGAAGAAGAGGAGGAGGAAGCCAAGATGGAGCAGAACCACGTGACCAGGAGAAACCACAAGAAACAAGGGTCTCATAGCTGGGGAATCAGTTAGTATAGTGTTAGATATGCTCAATCTGGGCACATAGCTTATAAGTATATTAACTTGATTGTGTGGTTTTTATACAGGCTTACTGGGGTTGGAAATTACTGCATACACACACACACACACACACACACACACACACACACACACACACACACACACACACACACACCTAAAGGATATAACCCAGAGTCTGAGAGTCTCTTGAGACATCATAGCACAGTGTGGTTAAGAGGTAAGTGTAGCCAGGTCTTCTGGCAGAAGTAGCATGTAAAATGCCCTAGGAAACACTAGTAGGAACTATGGCAGCAATTGCCTGAGTAGGTGCTTCAGTCGAAGGAATCAGCCTTCAGGTAGGAAGCAGTTTGGTCATTTTCCTGGTCTATTGCATAGATGAGGAATCTGTAAGAGGGGAGATGGCAGGGTTCCTAGGGAGGCCTGGGACAATTTTAACCCCTGCAGTCCATTCTCCCGGCTCTTTTACTGAAGTTAGATTACACACATTTAAATGTAAACAAGCAAGGAAAACAAGCCGCAAACTGTCACTGTGGTGGTTTTCATTTTTTTGGAGCTGTTCTCAAACACAGATTCAACAGTGAGAATATTCTCCTATGGTTGATGTTTCCTTGATTCATCTCTTAGGTCGCCCATACCTTCCTCTGAGAGGTATCAGGAGGAGGTCAGCAGACCACACCCAGGCCATCTGGGATGGCAGGGCACTGGCAACTCTCACTCGTGCCCCTTCTGCTGGCGATCTGTGCATTGTATGTGTGCAAATTCAGTGACACTTCACTCATAGTGAATAGATGAACAAGTCGTGCCACAGAGATACAGCGCATTCCGTCCTTTTAAATTTTGCTGTGGTAGAAAAGCTTGTGAGGCCACATGTGCACGCAGGGGACAATCAGAGCTTATGATTCACATAATGAGTTTTTTCTGAAGGGAGTGCACAGACTTCCGGCAGGTCCAAAGGCAGCATTAGAATAGAGAAGGGATCCTGGCTCAGCCTTGGGCTTTGCCATGGCCTGGGGTGGAGTCAGTGGAAGGTTCAGCAGCCAGGATTTGTGTGATTTGAAACAAGGAAGGAGGCAGCCAGCCTTTCACCATCTTGTCCTGATGGGAGGCGAAAGGGGGAGAAGGAAGTTGACAGCTCATAAGCTGTCCATATCAAAAGTGGCGTCTATTTGTTTCTGTCAAAAAGGTATTTTCTGATATGAATCCTGTCAGATTTTGATCTGGAAGACTGTAGCTTCGAGGAGTCTTCACCTCAGTACCGTTGTATCCACATGTCCCCAACAGACCATCCACAGGGTCTATTAGGAAAGACTTGCACAGGTCAACAGGGAAATGCGAAGAGAGTTGCGAAGGGGGCAATTAGCCGAAGCATGGGCAAAGCTGGAGAAAACATTGGGTGTGGCAATTGGGTGTGGCAATACCCAGGGAGAAGTAGTGGCATCTGGGCTCCTGTTTAGTGGTTACTTCTGTCAGAGGAGGCAAAGGAAAGGTTACCAGAGGTTGAGGGTGGGGGAGAAAGATACCTAACAGAATGGGTGCCCTCCGAATGCCCTCAGGGGAAAGCCAGGCCTTGTAATGAAGGCCTCAATTCCATTCCTTGCTTATTCTCTGGATTCCCCAGCATCCTCCCTTGGCCAACCCACCCAGAAATCCAGGGGCAGGAGAAGGCGAGGCCACACACCAACTCAGGAAACAGTGGTTTTACACTCAGGCAACAGGACCCAAGTCTGCGTCCACCTGCAGACAACTTGGTCCAAGAAGCTGCTGCTGGTTCCGTACTCTCGCAGGACTTTCTATATGTTGTTGTTGTTGTTTTATATGGGTTGTTGCACACACAAAGGGAACAGCAATTTATGCTCTGTTCACACTCTTAATTAGAGTCATCCCTCTGGGTGCAGGATTGGTTTTAGGGCCATTCCAGTGCACCAAATCCAGTGACAGCCAAGTTCCTTGTATAAAATAATGCAGTATTTACATAGAACTTACGCACATCCCCTCAAATACTTTTAATCATCTCTAGATTACTGACAATATGTAATATAATGTAATTGCCGTGGAAGTAATATACAGGCAATAGTAACAGGAATGATGTACATTTTCAGTATAGATAGATTGTTGTTTTTTTTTTTTTTTCTCCCCAACATTTCTCATTTGCAGTTGATTGAATCCACTGATGTGGAATTCAGAGCAGTGGGAAGCACAGACAGAGGCCAGCTGTAATGCTAGAAGTTTAGGGTGGAGAAGAATTGTGACACAACGACAGGCACATCACTATAGTGTGGTCCGCCAGAGCCTTGGTCATGGGCATGGCTCAGTCTCCGTTTACTCGTCAAACAGCTGGCAGAGCCATCCTATGAGGAGTCCAATGAACGGCATTATTTGCAGGGGATGCCTTACAGTAAGTGGCTTGTCCCATCTATTTGTCCACCCCAAAGTTTTTTATTCCTTTATCAGAGTTGCCCATCTGCTTGGCCCACAGTCTGTGATAATTAATTCCCATATTTGGAAGGACGTGCATGCAGGCGGGGAATGCTGACACTAACGGGCTATAAAGCAGTTGTCTGTTGTTGTCATCTACTTCAGTCTACCCTTTTCATACAGAATCGAAATTTAATGACACACATTGGAAAGAACAGAGCAGCATCTCTGGAATTTGGTTTTCATTCTGAAAAGCATTTGCATTTTCAAATACTTATTTATTTATTTATTTTTTTATTTTTTTGGCCTTCGTTTTCATGCAATTTTGTTTATAGCACGAGAAATAGAGCAATGTGATTTTTTTGTTCCTTTTATGACTCCAGTCTGAGGCCCAACGGGATGACGTCAAACTCATTAAGCAAATGGCAGAAAGCAATCACTGTTTCCAAATAAAAGGCAGAACAATAAGGAAAGATGTAAGTAAAATACAGAAAATCACTCATCCACTTGGCTCAAAAATCTTCAAATTTGCACCATTCTACGGGAAAAATGATAGAATCAAACCACAACCTCATTTGGCATTAAATGGTTAACTACCACATTCCCACTGAGCAAATGGACTTAATCTGTTGATGAACAGACAGTTTTAGAACCTCTTTGGGTTAAAATAAGGTGTAAGAGCGTAGAAAGAATTGATATTGGTCCTTTGGGTCGACCGTACGAGATTCCCCAAAGTAGGAAGGCTTTTATCCTGGCCTCTAGTAAAGTTAGAATCTGTGCAAAACTGCCATTTTCTAAAAGAAGGCAGAGAGAAACACGCCTCAGAGCGTGGCTCTGGAGCCAGAATACATGCTGTCCTCAGGGAAGGCCCGCTTTGTTCACAGAGAACCAACTGGCAATGGGTGAAACCTATTTCCCTGTGACTGCCAAGCCATGCAGATTTAGGGGATCAGCTAAAGGGTATCCTATGCACTAAGGAACCTCCTAAGCCACTCTTGCCACCCTCCTCAGAGCTTTCCTGATTTTTTTTTTTCCACCCTTTCTCTATGACTCTTTTCTATTGCAAGATTTGGACAAGATTACAGAGAAAGGGGGGAAAAGTAGAGATTTTAAAGAATCCATCTCTGTCCTAATATTTAGAAGGAAAGAACTAAAGGCTTCCTAATGGTTGGACACAGGGAATCCAGAAACCAGAAACGAGAGAGTCTTTAAGTCTCCTCTAGTCGAAGGAATGACTAGATCTAAAGGAAGTATTTAATGACATCCTTGAAAGGACTCTTTGCTCTGTAGCTCCTACAGAAGTATAAGGCATGAATAGACATTCAGCTAGCATTTGTTTACTAAACTTATTTAAAGGGTCGTGTTGAAAGAATCGCACGCTGATTATAGTGGATGGAGCTTGAATATTGTGTAACTGTTCCTTTTTTCTCACATTATTCTGATAAGGTGTTTTAAGTACAGGTTACATGTAGAGTTAATTAGTATTTAGAAAATATTTATAGTGTCCTGTGAACCATATCTTCATCTAAAATAATCTATACATTTTAAAACTTTCTGTTCAGTTATTTATACCCAAACCTACAGATGATGTTCTAAAGAATCTCCGACTGACCCCTGCTGGTAGTGTCTGGAATTGCAGGAAGAATGGCTGAGAGGTCTTAAACTCCACTTATTACAGGACATTCTAAGTTATTTTAACCAGTTACAGTGAACCATTCTCATCTCTTGAGCATCCAGAGCATATAGGATTAACTGAACAGTGACTGGTTTACTGTTATTAAAGACATGTAACTAGTTGTCAGTGACTTGCAATTTAGCATGTGCCATACTGTGTTAGATGCTAGAGACAGAGAAATTAAGCATACACTCAAGGAACTCACATTCAGAAAGCAGTGTGTAATGGAACTGCGTGTAATCCTGGAAGATAGATGCATGAACTTACCTTTCAGGTTAATTCAGGGAACAAATGCTTGCTGAATACCTGCTGGGACTGAAGAATGAATAGTATCCCTTCATGTGTAGTCAATGCTGGAAAAGAAAGAATTCAGTCTGCTGGGAAAAGCAAGCTAGATATTTAATCAGATATTACAGAAGCAGTTCTGACTGGCAAAGGCGAGACAGAAGCCCATACCTATTGTGTAAACAAAAATATTAAGATGCTCAGGTGTAGATAATAGAGAAGTCAGGATGCTTACAAACAGTACAAAGCTAGAGTCGAAAAACTTGTCCTGTTAACAACCAGAAGGCAAACATTTTGTGTTACTGGGTGAGAGCTGTCTTTCCAAATGCTTCAAGTAGCTGTTTTCAATGAAAGGCTAATTGTCTTCCTTTTATTTTTATTTGTTTTTATAGTTCATATTTAAACGTGCTCATTTTCATTTTGTGTGTATGGGTATTTTTTTGTTGTTGTTCTTGTTTTATTTGTTTGTTTGCATGTATATGTGGACACCACATGCATGTCTGGTGCCTCCAGAGACCAGAAGAGGGCATCACATCCTCTGGAAGGGGAGCGAGCTGCCACGTGGCTGTGCTGGGAGCGGAGCCCAGGTCCTCTGCAGGATCACTAAATGTTCTTAACTGCTGAGACATCTCTGCAGCCCTGAAATATTTCCACATTTAAAAATGTGAACACTTTTCTTAGTTTGCAAACTGTACCGAAGCAGGAAGCAGGCAGTGGGTCAATTTGGCCACGACAATAGTTTGCTTATCCTGAGCACAAAGTAGGACTCTTCAAGAGTCTGGGTGGTGGTGGTGGTGGTGGTGGTGGTGCATGACCTCAATCCCAGCACTAGGGAGGCAAAGGCAGACGGATCTCTGTGATTATTCGAAACTTCTGGGGATCAGAGAAGTTTGATTGGAAAATCATGTGCACGACTAAGGAGATGTTTGTTTGCGTTAGTCCCCCCCCCACAGACTTAGCACTGAGTAAAAGGAGTTAATGAGAACACCCAAGGAGCATCCGAGACCCATGAAAGACGAACATTATGGGGGACTCTATTCTGAGGAGCAGAGGAAGGGATCCCCAGGGAGCCCAAGACTGAACAACTGGAGAGTTAGGAGGCCGGGGCAGGACAACCGCTCAGTCAGAGAATCAGCAGCGGAGCGTCTGCACCTCTGAGTTAACGTCTTTCTGGTTAGGGAAGTGTTTATGAATGTACAGCAACTGAGGAAAAAAAAAACAAAACCTTGCAACAGAAAGTTACTGGAAAACTGTGACCACGGGGTCCGCGGTTTTCAAGAGGACCAGAAGAAGTTTCTGGTCTTGTTACTGATGATCCGAGCTGCCTTGGTTCAGGGACTGTTGGAAGATCTTCAGGAGGCACTCTTGGAACCACTTCTTTGGAACCACCTATCTCCAGCCTCCCTGGTCTACAGGCACTTGACCCAGGTTCTCGAAGCCCGGAGCACAGTCAGGGATGCTTTGCTAAAGCATCTTTCAAGCTCCTGTCGCTATCCTTTAGGGGGCCTCCTTGGAGCCACACTGAGCATCTGCATTCCTTACACTACAGAAGCAGCACAACCCTCTGAAGTCTCTCAGAAAACCTACACGACAGTTAATATGATTTAAGCCTATATTTAAATTTTATGAGACTCATTTTCAAGGCTAATAACCCAGTTTACTGTGCACAATATCAAATGCAAATTTTATTACTGACTTGGTAAAATCCAAGACGATCATCATTAGCATATCTCCGTGCATCACCCTTTTTAGGCAAAAGGTGCACCAGGAGTAACAGTGGGGGGTTTTATATGTGCTGTAAATTACAGTTACTATCTCATTAGATAAACACATTTAAAATCAGGTTATCATTCACTTATATATCAGAAAGTTGTTTGTTCAATTGCAGCTAGCCTCATATTCTAACATATGGTGTATGAAAGTCTTAGGCTAATAAAATTTCAAGGTACAGGGAACTGGTGTCTTGGAAGAAACTGTTTCTGCTCCTCGAATGGCTCAACATTATCTGTAATTGCTGTGAAACAATTACACAGCAGGCTGTTCTGTACTTAATAGTATTTACATCCTCGGTTTTATTAGCAACAAAATGTGAGTGGAACTTGTGAAAGGGAAATTAATTTTTCCACTAAAGGGTGTAAACTTTGCCATGAAGCCTCCAGCCGACTGAGGGACCGAAAGCACAGGAATCTGTTTAGACTCTTATGTCTAACATAAGAGCTATACTATACATCCCTATACTTTCCCTATACTTCAGAAACCTCATAGCCTCCAGGCGTCTTGCTTTCCCTTTTATTTTCAATGATATCCTGCTTCCTAGCACTGATAATGTTCTTCTAATCGTGAAAACTGGGGCAGCCCTGGGTAGCTCACTACAGGAGGATTTTTGAACTTCTTCCCGATAGAAAATCTGAATAGGCCTCATATACAAGCTCTTCTTTGGACGTTCTTCTCACATCTCAAAATGAGCGAGTGATCAAGGCTCTTTGAACTTGGAAAGTTCTTATTCTGGACAATGCTTAAAGATAATTTTTCTCTTGTTAAATTTCCATGAAATCTCTGTAAATCTTGGAACCGTGTTGCGCATACTGGGTGTTCAGGGGAGCTGGGTGGGAATTCGCTCATCTGTAAAGGGAGGACACACACCACACAGTCACAGGGCTCTTGTGAGAATTCAGTGAGACAGATTTCAAAGCAAACACCCAGGACCTGAGAGATGGCTCATCAGCTGCTTGACCCCAAGCCTGCCAAGTCTGACGACCCGACTTTCATCCCTGGAACCTGTGGGTACCAGGTCCTCCGAAACCTGTGACATCATATAGGTAACAGCACGATTTACACACCTGTTGCCAAGACAACAGCGACCATATTCTCAGAATCCAATGGGCTCACCTCCCACCTTTACCTGTGACCATGTCACCA
>NC_034610.1:42874857-42883364 GCF_900095145.1 Mus pahari | reverse complement strand
CTCTCTCTCTCTCCCTCTCTCTCTCTCTCTCTCTCTCTCTCTCTCTCTCTCTCTCTCTCTCTCCTTTTTATTTCCACCACCACCTTGCCCCTCTCTCTCCCAATAAACCTCTTACATGTGGAACTGTTTTGGCCTGGTGTGCTATGTTTAGACGCGAGCTGCTATTCTAACACATCAGAACCCGTGTGGTGGGAGGAGAGAGCCAATCCTGAGAATTATCCTCTGACCTTCACACACACACACACACACACACACACACACACACACACACACACACACGTTTCAAACTAAAAGCAAGGAACTTTCTGCGCACTAGCGCTACAGGTGAATGTAGCTCCCCAAGGACTTGGTTTTGCTGGAATTAACACCCAGTGTAATGCAGAAGTACAGGACCGATGGAGCTTCAGTTGCTCCTGAGATTTTCAGATCACTCTTTACCTTTGACCCGTGGGCTGTCTCTTGACAGTTACTGATGCAAGGCAAGGTTGCCCTTGGATTCTCCATTTGTGCCGCATATCTGGTAAAACCATATTTGTTGGCACACATACTGATATAGGAAATGAGGTTTTAAAATAACATATTTCTTTTACATAAAACGCAATTCATTTATAAAAACCAATGAAAAGAAAAAGACATTCATAACTTTGTACTTTCATATAAGATCCTTTTGATGTGATTTCTTTCTCTATAAAAAACATTTATCTGTTGTATCAACGTAAAATCTGTGCTGTGAAACACATCATGTTATCACTACAGGCAAGTCTTTCGTCTAACTTCATTTATACTTGATAATGAACTTTGTGATGTGCTATCTGAAATTTTTTGAAAAGACTAGTTTTAGGGTTTATGTAGAGTGGAAGAAGTACAGAACTGATTACAAAGAGAATTTTCAACATTACTTTTACTGAAACAATGTAAGCATATTAAATGTAATTTCGTTAGTAAGACAATAAGTGCCAGCATACTCAACACAGATATCCAATCGTTGTCAAAGCTGGATACATGTAAAATAGAGAGATAAAGAAAGCAAGGTTGAGAGGGAGAGATGGAGAGAGAGAGACTGTGAGATCAGAGAACAAGAGGTTTTTCTTAGGATCAGAGAGCATTTCTCAAGTACCCACAGTGACAAACAATAGCCATTCCAGATGTTTGTGAAAAGATGATTTAGTCACAATGGAAGAGAGGCCTCCCCCAGTATCTCTTTCTTGGTATCCTGAAGTCCTTTTGGAGAGATCTCCTTTAGTGGAAGCCACCACTTATTTAGAGTCCAGACAAATGATGTTTGGCCAAGCCATCCGGTTTTCTCAAGAACCTACCTTGGAATGCGAATTTGATTGGGGTTGCAAAGACTCTTGGGAATCCTACTCCTGAGTGTGGTGTCTACAGAAAGACTCAAGGGTCTTGGAATCAGTTCTACTAGGTCTCAATTTTTTTTTTTCTATTTGAAAGGACGGTAAGGCTATATTATTAAGAAATGGAGAGAGAAGTAATTGCTTAAGGTGTACAGTCCAAAAAAAAAAAAAAAAAAAAGAACTCCAAATCATTTAATCATTGATCAGAGTTCAGTGTATTAACAGAATCCTGTCTATCCCGTGTTATGCAAACATGTAACACCCCAATACTGTCTATGGAAAATGCATTTACTCCTCTGACAGAAAGGCTGGCCACTGATTAAAACAGCAAACATTTGCTAAGTGGCAAACAGGATTGAAGTTAAAGAGACAAAACATCTCCAAAGTTAACTGAAGTCTTAGTCATTTCAGACATCTTTTTCTGCCCTAAGTCTCTTAATCAGTTCTTATCCATGTTTTCAAGACCGATCAGAACTTTGAACTTTTAAAATGATTCCCAATTTTCCCTAATTTAAGTGGTCTCAACACTCTTCTTGCTCCTTGGGTGTAACAGGACCGTTGAAAGCATTTGCTAAGTCCTTAATACCATGGAACTCTTACTTCCTGCACGTATTTAGATGATACCAAACCACCTGTGAGTGTATTTGTGGAAACAACTGTTACGCAGCTAATTGTCTAGAAAGCTTGTAGCAACTCTAAAGGGAATATTTAAACAGCAGATTATCTTTTTAACTAATAAATATTATGTAATTTTATAATATTCCATTAAAATTTGTACGAGATTGTCAAATAGCATACTTTTAGAGTCGATTCTTCTATTATGGTGTTTCACAATAACAACCCCCCCCCCAAATGCATTTTATAGTTTTAATGTAGGCAGAACTGTCTGTTCACATTATGGTATGAATTGGCTAAAAGGACCATAATCATCTTTCCCCAGGGAAATAGCCTAGAGACTGGCACTGGGTGCTTCTCTGTGTCGCATGGCATGTCCCAGCCACTACTAGTTTTCAGCTAAGCTCTTATTTTCCCTAAAGTAGAAGTTGGCAAAACATGCATTTTTGCAAGGGACTCAGGCCCACTCCTGAATATCACCATATTCAGATTTTTTAAAAATGCAAAAAGCAATAAATAAATAAATAAATAAATATAAACCGACGCAGAAGAACCTCTCTGACTTGATGATTTACTTGTACCCCATTACTTAGTTCCACAATAAACCATCCTTTAATTGATAGTCTCATATCTACTTTGAAACTTAATAAAAACCACTCCCTATTTTCCTGTGTGAGAGAGGGTGGGTTAGACACTGTCTCTGTGTGATGAAATAAAAGAAGAGGTGTGCAGGTCACACAGAACAGACTCCGCAGAGACAGAAAAAAGAGGGAACGCTTCTTAAACTCCCAAACAGCGAGGGTAGGACAGCTGAAGGTGACATAGGACATAACAATGAACCGAAGAGACCAAACGCAGCTCCAGCCAAACTCACCCTAGCCCTGGGAGGAAAAGTGGAAGCCTTACTCAAAAGGCAAGCCAGGCCCGCGGGTGGTGAGAGCTGGTCATGTACAGAGGGCCAGCACACAGCTCTAACAAGCCTCTGACCCAGTTGTGAGTTTGGTAAGACAACGAAGTCAGCAGCTGTGGGAAGCGGCTCCATGTTTTCACTACCTGTGGCTTAGAGGACTGTGGCCAGGTTTTCTCTTAGAGGATGGAACTGTTTAAAAAGTATTTTAATAGAAGCCTAAGAATGAAGGGGCAAGGTGGGACAAGGAACACTTAGTCAATCTGACGCTGCCTCAGGGGACAGAAGCCGCTAGGAGGAAGTGGAGAAACTGAGAATGCCAGACGCTGACGTGCCAGCCCCAAAGTGTGGGTAATAATAGAATTCTTGCCATCCTATGAAGTGTTCAGAGGCACTAGTCCAACACACAGTGGAACTAATGGTACTACCTCAATAGCTTTGGAGGTGGCTAGCTTAGACTCTAAGGTCAGGGGGCAGATAACGCCCTGGAGCCAACTGTTGTAGATTTGGGCTAATGCTGCTTGTATTATGTTATTTTGTTTCCCCAAATTGCATGAGAATCCGCATGCCTGCACTTAAGACACCAAGAGACCCTGCCCCCTCAGTTGGTTTTGATTGGTAAATAAAGTTGCCAGCAGCCAATGGCTGGGCAGGAAACAGAGGCGGGACTTTAGGATTCCTGGGCAAAGGACTGAGAAAGGGCAGGAAGAGATAGTTGCCATGCTGGGGAAGGAGAGGAGACACCATGCCTGAGGTGCGGGACAGAGAGACAGCGGACATGTAAGAGCCAGGGACGAGCAGCCCCCTCCCACCCTGGGACTGGTCTAGGGTAACAAAGACAGAATATAGATTTTAGTAAGTAATAACTCAGGTATATCAGCAGGGAGTGTGTTAGCCATGTGGAGGTTAAGAAATGGCCCAGCCATTGAAATTGTTAAAGGATGCGCGCACGCATGTTTAACCAAAATCGTTTTTAATTTCATAACAAGTTACATTGTTCTTGCAATTTTCAGTTCTGAGATCATTGGTGGTATAGTAGTAGGCATTTTCATAGTCAGTTTGAAGTGTATTTCTATTTGTTGTTAATTTTGCTAGTGTTGCTCTGAGAAGTACTAATGGTTCCTCTAGAGTACTCTAACCAATGAGATCCCTAGATAAAACAAACAGTCTTGCAAATTACAACACAAAATCAGAAAAACACATGACAAAGCACCTCATCTTGGATTCTAATCCAGAAGATCATAATGCATACATTGTAAGACGTTGAAATAGCCGGGCGTGGTGGCGCACGCCTTTAACCCCAGGACGCAGAGGCAGAGGCAGAGGCAGAGGCAGAGGCAAGTGCATTTCTGAGTTTGAGGCCAGCCTGGTCTACAAAGTGAGTTCAAGGACAGCCAGGGCTACATAGAGAAACCCTGTCTCGAAAAAACAAAAAACAAAAACAAAAACAAAAACAAAAACAAAACAAAACAAAACACTGAAATAAGCAAAATGCCAAGCAAAAAATTAAACATTTCACTTGTGAAGATATCCAGTGACTTCAGAGTACACAAACAAACCGATGAGTGACGTTCAGAAACCAAGTCAGAATCCGAAGAAGAGAGCCAACTATGGGGGTGAAGAAAAACAGCGATGGGAATGAAAAAATCATCAAGATGGAGAAGGTATTCAGAAAGAACGGGAAATATCAGGGGGAGAAGAGGGCCAAGTGGAAATGTTGGAAATAAAAGACTCAAGATATCAAATGAAAAACAGAGTGGGAAGTGTCATCAATAGATTAGACCAAGCGGGCAAAAGAATGGTAGTAACGAAGAACAAAAAATAATAAACAAATAAACAAAATCAAGTGTGACCACAACGTTCTAGTCTTGAGCAGGATTAAAGAGTCTTCAACCACAAAAAAACCCAGGGCTAGGCAAAATTACTGCTGAATTCTATGAGACCATCGAAAAAGAAATTACACCAGAGTTCTTCAGATCATTGCATAAAATAGAAAGTGAAACTATGTTACTAAAATCTTTTTTAATTAGACTTTCAGTGATGAACCTGATCTCAAACCCGGTCTTAAAAAACAAAACAAAACAAAAAAAGGGGAAAGAAATAAAAAGGAATACAAACAGGAAAAGAAGTGCAATTGCCCCTTCCTGCAGAAGAAATAACTATAATTTAAATATACTAAAGATTCCACTAGAAACATTTTTTTTGTTGTTTTTGGATCTAACACTTAATCATTGATTATCTTTTTTTTTTTTCTTTTTTTCTTGGATATTTTCTTTATTTGCATTTCAAATGTTATCCCCTTCCCCAGCCCCTCCCCCAAACACCCTATCACATCCTCCCTCGCCCTGCTTCTATGAAGGTGTTCCTCCACTCACTCACCCACTCCCACCTCCCTACCCTCGATTCCCCTATACTGGGGCATCAATCAAGCCTTCAGAGGACCAAGGACCTCTCCTCCCATTGATGCCTGACAAGGCCATCCTCTGTTACATATGCAGCTGGAGCCGTATGTACTCCTTTGTTGATGACTTAGTCCCTGGGAGGTCTGGGAGGGGGGTCTGGTTGGTTGATATTGTTGTTCTTCCTATGGAGTTGCAAAGCCCTTCAAACCCTTCAGTCCCTTCACTAACTCCTCTATTAGGGACCCTGTGTTCAGTCCAATGGTTGGCTGCATTTGTAAGGCTCTGGCAGGGCCTCTCAGGAGACAGCCCTATCAAGGCTCCTTTCAGCATGTACTTGTCCCCAGGTGGGACAGTCTCTGGCTGGCCTTTCCTTCAGTCTCTGCTCTACACTTTATCTCCATATTTGCTCTTGTGAGTATTTTGTTCTCCTTCTAAGAAAGACCAAAGTATCCTCACTTTGGTCTTCCTTCTTCTTGAGCTTCATGTGGTCTGTGAATTGTATCCTGGTTATTTGGAGCTTTGGGGCTAGTATCCACTTATCAGTGTATACCATGTGTTTTCTTTTGCGATTGGGTTACCTCACTCAGGATGATATTTTCTAGTTCCATCCATTTGCCTAAGAACTTCACGAATTCATTGTTTTTAATAGCTGAGTAAATTACTCCACTGTGTAAATGTACCACATTTTCTGTATCCACTCCTCCACTAGAAAATTCTTAAATCTGATAAATACCTTCAGTAAAGTAGCAAGACATAAAATGGGCATGCAAATATCAGCAGCTGTTCAATATATCAATAATGAGCATTCTGTGAATGAAAGCTGGAAAAAATGTCAATCTACAGAAGTCTGGGAAAATAAGATACCCAGCAAGAACTCTGCAAGAGATGAAAGACTCACGTGATCAAAGTCGTGAGCTGGGATTTTAATAGTTTAATACTGCATGAGGGAAATTGAATATGACATTAGGATACTGCCATTAGTATATGTCTTTCCACAAAACACTCAAAATAGAACTCCTGTAAGATTTTGATATACCACTCCTGGGGAGGGAAGTACTTGCAAGAGTTTAAGCCAGCACTCAACAGATTCCCCTGAATAACTGTGTTTATTGCTGTTCTCTTCAGAATAGCCAATGTAAACAATCAGCCTAGACGCCCACTCACAGATGACTATATCCATAAATGTGCAGACCTACGATGAAATAGGAATTAGCCACAAAAATAACAAAATTATAGCATTTGAAGGAAAATGAATGAAGTTTGAGCTCATCACAGTAAGTGAAATAAAAGACTCAGAAAGACAAATATCTCACATTATCTTTTGGATGTGAAATCTCGGTTCATTTTTTAGAAACACATGAAAATAGAGGGAAGACTCAGGGTCAAAGATCATTGGGGATAGGAACAGGGAGTGGGAGAGAGAAGGGGATTGGATATAATCAAAGCATGAGGTGTACATGTATGAAAATGATAACTTGCATGGTTAATATACTCCTATGTAAACGTCAAATGTAAGTACTTCATTGGCTACTTGTATCATCTCTGTGAGAAATGTCTCACAAAGGCAACTTTAGGGATTCATTTCAGCTTGTGTTTGATGAGATATAGTCTGATGTGTTTACAAAAAAGATAAAGAGAGGTGAGATATGTTTTATGGAGTTGTAGTCAGGTATGGGGGAAGTGGGTGCCATGGTGAGGCATCCCTTACCCCTCCGAGACTTTCCTCTCTCTTCTTTGCCTGCCTGCCTTTGTAGGACTGAGCAACTGCTAGATCCTTGGACTTCCATTCACAGTTGCTGCTGACCATTGTTGGGAGTTGGACTACAGACAGTAAGTCATCAACAATTCACTTACTATATAGAGACTACCCACAAGTTCTGTGACTCTAGAGAACCCTGACTAATACAGAAGTTATAGTATAGACGTATAGTATAAAATAGAGTTTATCCAGGGCATGGGGAGGGGAGTCAAGAGGGTAGTAGAGGCAGAAAAAGGCAGAGAGAGAATAGAGAAGAAGAGGCTGGCCATGAGCACCGTGGAGTGGGCAGGGAAGGGAATGTGGGGGGGGGGGGGAAAGCAAGAGCAAGAGAAAGCAAAAGAGCAAGAGACCTAGGAGGGGGCAAGCAGCCCCTTTTATAGTGAGTCAGGCACACCTGGTGTTGCCAGGTAACTGTGGGGCGGAGCTTAGACAGAATGCTGATGGTCTGTCATGTGGTCAGGCTGAAAAGGAAGGAGAGAGAGCTAGTCTGGGGCCTGCTGTGGGCTGGTCAAAGGCCCACCTCCAGTAGTATGTGTCCAACAATTAGGCTCCAATTCCCAAAGTGTTCATAATCCCCACCTGAAACACCACTACCAGCTAGGAACCACATGTTCAAACACACAGACCTGGGAGGATGTACCCCACTCTAGCTGTAACAATTACCATATGGGAAAACAGATTCAAATCTGAGATTAGTCATATTTGGTCAAGTGTTTTGCATACTTAACTGAACTTTCTTGTCTACTTGTTCATGTAACTACTGAGCGAGAAATAGTCATAATGTTATAATAAATAAATATCTTGTCTAATTCTTCTTTTAATTTGTTTTGGCACTTTGAAGATAATTTACTGTATAAAAACACATTAAAGCTTACTATCTCTTTGACAAAGTAGACATTTATCGCCATTACCCATCCTTCCTTTGAAGCCTCCTGTGGTACAAACAGAACCACTTCAGCTTTTTAGCCATTAGCTGGTTGTGGGAACTAGCCTCTTTCTGGTGTTTTGCTTTCAAGGTCTTTTACCTTTGTATTGCAATTGCAGCTCTTTGAAGAACCACGCATGAGGGCTTGCTTTTTACCCAGTCTAACTAGATAGAATAAAATAAGCATCTCAGGGTTAACAGCAGGGGTGAAGTCCACGAGGCCTGAGAGAACGGGCAGGTGCTGTTAGGATCACAGAAACTCAGAACAGGGGAAGAACCTTAGCTGTTTTGGGAGTACACTGTGCTGGAGACCAGCGTAAGCTTTCCACCCATTTCCCTAACAACAGTGCAGAAGTTAAGACAAAACTGTGATCAGGAAAGCCTGCCCTGAACCCGGCTCAGTTAACACACAGAATGTTCCCTCCCCCGCCCCCCACTGGGCCTGACTGGAAATCCAGTGCATATCTGAACAAGGCTGGAAGAACGGTTCTTTTGTTTTGTTTTGTTTTGTTTTGTTTTGTTTTGTTTTGTTTTGTTTTGTTTTTTG
>NC_034610.1:42867017-42874173 GCF_900095145.1 Mus pahari | reverse complement strand
GAGAGGAGAGAGGAGAGAGGAGAGAGGAGAGAGGAGAGACAGAGAGGGAGAGAGAGACTTTTTCCTCCTAAGTATCTTGGAAGAAGAAAATGGAAGTGTGATCCCCTTTCAAAGGCTCCTGGGGTGGGGTGTGTGTGAAGGGGGGTTCAGGGTGTGTGTGAAGGGGGGTCAGTAGTTAAGAGACTGCTCTCCAGAGGACTGAGGTTTGGATCCCAGCATCCACTTGATATCTCCCAGTGAATTGCAACTCTAGTTCCAGGGGGTGGGAGAGCCTCTTCTGGTCTCTGGGTACTGCATACATGCAGTATACATACATACATGCAGGCAAAACACCTATACACATAAAATGGAAAAAAATACACTGACATATAAAATAAATCCATAAAAGCCTACACAAATAAAGCAAAAGGTTCTTGTGAGTCCTGGGAAAATGAGTAGAAGATCAATCATGAAACCTACCTGACTCTGGCACTCTCAACAGGAGTCTCAGGCTCTGGCCCGTTCTGCCAAACCGAGATATCTGAGAATAAGAAGAATCACTGTCACTGTCTCATACACTGTCACTGTCTCATAGAGAAGTGGTCTTTCTTAGCAACCACCCCACTTTCAGGTGTCTAATTGGTAAGACTCAGAAGGCAAGGAGAGTGGTCCGGGCAGTGGGTAAATGGGGGACATAGACAAGCCCTCATTTAGTCTGGGGGCTTCCCATCCACAGGGTGCAAAACCTTCCCTCACCAGGAGGGAGAACGGATAGAAAATGGGGCCAGTGCCAACGCAAGTAGTGAAGATGCAGCCACACATATGGTGGCACGGTTACTGTGTCAGATCATTCAAGCATTCTGGCGTTAGTGATCATACCCTTCACTCCGGATTCATATTAAACAGTAGCACACTCCATTAAAGTCTGCACACACACACACACTCACTCACACACACATATACACATATTCATACACACACAAACACAAACATATACATACACACAGACACACACAAACACATATACACACAGATACACATACACCCTCACACACACAAACATACACACACATACATACACACAGACACAAACATATACATACACACACATACACACAGATACACATACACCCTCACATACAAACATACACACACATACATACACACAGACACAAACATATGCATACACACAGACACACAAACACACATACACACAGATACACATACACCCTTACACACACAAACATACACACACATACTCACATACACACAGACACAAACATACAATTACATACAGAGACACACATAATACACATATTCACACACAGACACATACATACTCACACAAACATATACACACATATATACACGCGGACACATACATACACATACACACAAGCATACAAAACACACATACACACACACACACACACACACACCATGCCTATACACATTGTATAAACAGGAAGCCAGAGATCAGATTTTCAGAGTACATTCTTGTCTTTCACCTGGTTGAGGCAGAGCCTCTCATATTTTGCTGCTGTGCTGTACACTAGCTGGTCCAGGTGCTTCTGTGAAAGTCTCCCGTCTCTGCCTCTGATGCTCCCACAGGAATGCATGGCTTACGTGCATGCCACCACATCCAGTTTTTCTTGTGGGCCCCAGGGAGCAAACACAGGTCAGCAGGCTTGCATGCCACTTTTCACCCATTGGACCATCTCCCCAGCCTCTGTGCTTAACGTCCAAAGGGATGTCACGCCTTTTAAATAATATTGGATTATTTACCTAACACATACAACTTACTGGAAAGTAATAGCAATAAATGCTATCACTGCTCACACAAATATCAGTCACTACTCTTCATGTTAATAATATATGGGTCTCCTTACATGACACCACTTTTTTTTTTTAGATTTTTTTTCTTTCTTTACTTTTTAAAATGAATGACTTGAATAAAAGTCTGTTCGATTTCCTCAGATCCCCCAACATCACTGGTGTTACCATGTTTTTAAGTGTCACGGGAGTCCGGACTGGAGCTGAGTTGGAAGCTGATGCTGGCCGGGTGGCACTGGGTCTGTGACGCTTACTATGGGTGTTGGCACTTGTGTCCACAGTTCTCCCACATGCTTCTCCTACTCTTTGAGTGCATGTGTAGAGACTTCAGCTCATGGGAAGGTGACAACCTGACCTGCTCAGGCCACGAGGTGCTTCCAGGTCTGCTTTAAGCACCTACTACACACAGTAACTTCTGCACTTGGACTCTGGTGTTGGGGGCAGCTTACAGGGCTTTATTTTATTCCCCTTTCCACTGTGAGAGAATGAGGTCTTCTCTGCCTTGTGGATCTGAACTGGAGCCATCCTAAAGCCTCAGGCTCGTTCTTAAAATGGAAGACGTGAGTCTATTTCTTAATTCTTTTCTTCCCTAAAGACTTCTCATGTCCACCCACACTCTATACCTGGGCTGCCCCAGGACCAGCTGTGTATAGTACATGATATGGGGTAGGCCAGTCTTCATTAACAACTAATTTCTGTCCTATTTCTTATTCAAGATACTTTCATGTAGAATGTTAGATGCATCCTCCCATCAAATCTTTAAACATCTACAAAGGTGATGTGATTTAACTCATCTTGACACACAATTTTTGGCAAATTTTATTATTAAGCTCTTTCTCACTAGGGACCTCCTAACACACACACACGCACATACATACATATACACACCTGCATACATACACACACACATATTTGTGCATGTATACATTCACTCACGTGTATAAACATGTGCTTGTATGTATATGTATATGATGTATATGTATATGTATATGTATATGTGTACATGTTCATATATATAAAATCTTTGGCCCTTTCTCTTTGGCATACATACTGGCCTATAAGATTAGCCATAAGCCTCATTTAACACTCTTCTTGACCAAAGTAACTTTGATCTTTTTTCCAGTTTATTCTTTATGTATTTTATATCTAGCCATTATAATACATATGTTACTAGTAGTTACATTCGAACTTTTAAAACGAAGGGAAATCAGTTCCAAAGGACACCACAGTTCCCCAAACTCCAAAGGGCACTCCACATATCCAGAAATGAGCACGACCTGCACTGTAGGAGGATTTCTGGTGGTGAGATAAAAAGCCAGAATTTCCAACCAGTTCCCTTCGACTAAAAGTGGCCATTTTCCTTACCTCTGGTAGAAGGGAGATACAGCATGCCAAGCCTCATGCTGGCCTCCAGACTCCCTCAGTATCTCTGTACCTGTCACCCATCCTAGCTCTCCTCACCTACCCACTGCCCGCAAACTCCCTTCAGCTCATGAGCCTCCCCCCTCCCAGCTACTCATTTCTCCCTATGCCCTGCTATTTTTATCCCCCTGCCCCGACTGCTTCCCTCAATACTTTCTATTCTCTCTCCCTCCTGGTCTCCCCTCTTTCACAGAGAGCCCTGGTCACGGTCTGTCTACTTCTCTCTTTCTCTGCTTTAGACGTTTTTCAGTATCTACGATAAAAATCCTCCCCTTAGTCACATGATGGAGCAGTCACCTTTTCAAATTTGTTCTCAAATTTAGGAATCAAGTAAAGCATATGCTCTCTATATCATTTAAAGCTACCTATATACCTATACCATCTATACACACTGCTAGCTCTGAACAGTAGATTTTTCTCATCATGGTTTATCCATGAAAGTGGCTATCAAGACATAAGAAGACAAAGCAGAAACCAAAATCCATTTTGCAAAGTGGAAAAAAATTTAAATTGTAAGGGCTGCATTTCTAATTAAACCTTTTCCATTTCAACATATTTAGACTTTTTTTTTTTTTAGACCTAGAAATCTACAGATTTGTATTTGAATGCTATAGAACATTCTAGAAAAGGTAATTGATTTCTTGGATTTGGGAATGGAACCGTATTAACAGACAGAGACACTGAAGACAGTGTGTGGTGCAAGTCATTACACATGTCCTTACCCATAGTGGGTGTGCCACAAGACATAAATCCCAAATGCTCTGTGGATTGCAGTTCATAAGACATCAGCAGTGATTTGCTCTTGGTTGCAAGTATCCCATAATAATGTCAGAAATTAACAACAAAGAAAGCTGTTCAAGAGGTGAAGGGATAGATCAAAAAAAAAATCTCTGCACTTTTTGCTCAAATTTTCTATAAATATAAGGCTGTTCTAAAAACAAAATGCATGACTCAAAAATGTTAGGAATACATCAATCATGAAAAGCCTGTCTTTAGAATTCTAAACAAAAACTGGGGACATTTTCAACCTGTATGGGGACAAAGAAAATGTTCAGTTAAAGCTCATTATTGACTTACTATAGGGCAGACTGAGAGACGCACCGTTCATTCTAAGCCATGTCGTCTGGGCTTGCTTCCACTGTAACTCAATTTTGTTCTTTTCACCCTCACCAAGGAAGAAGCAGGAAGCTTGGCCTTTCCTGGAGAACATGATTGAGGTTTAAGCGGAGCCTGGGATCTTCTAGGAACAATGTCTTGAAAGACAGGTTGTTCTTTCACAATAAAACAGAATCTGGCTCAGCGATGTAAAAGCAGAGGTAGTCCTTCAGGAATTAGCCTGTGTCATTTGACTTTTATGGGGGTTATTGTCTAAGGAGAGTTAATGATTAAGTACATTTGGCCCCATTACCATTTGCTTGTTAAACCACTCAGCAAGTTTTGTTACTAAAAAATGTGGTGGGGGCTGGGGAAGAAAAACATTTTACTCTTAATATTTTGGATGATGGTTATTTATATTTTAAATTCATTTCCAATTAAATCCCCACTTTTTTTTTTTTAAAAAAATAACATTTTAAAAACCTAGAAGCCTAGGAATTCATGTTCAAATGCTTTGTGCTGAATAAAGGGACTTGTCACAAAAGTATTCAAAATGTAGTTCTTACTGGGCTGTGGGAATCAGTTTTGAAATGAAAACCAACAGCACAATGGATAAAATTAAACTGTGAATTTTCTGTTTCTCCATCACGATAAAGTGAGATTCTGTGTGTACTGATGTCAGCACGGGGTCTGTTCCTTTCACGTGGAAATGACTGACCTGCTGCCCACAGGACCAAAATCACGAAAAAAGGAGGAAAAAAAAAAACTTCACCAAATGAAGTTTCATTTTAAAATGCAGATCCTATTATCAAACCCCACAAAGGCATACCGCCTCTGTCAAGTGGGGAGAGAGAGAGAAAAAAAAATCCACCCTTCAAAGCTAATTGTGGTATTAAAGTATGCATGAAAAAAAGAGAAAAATGGCATATAGTTATTAAAAGTAGTTTTGTAATGCAGACACACTTTTTCATGGAAACAGTAACAAGAGCCTCCAGGGGAGGGGGCAGGGAGGGTGTGTGTGTGCGTGGAATGAATAAGACGGAGATTCTTCCAGATGAATGAACAAACGAATGGATGCTTTTTAAAAAAAAAAAAAAAAAACCAAACCCAAAATGGTTTAAGGTGACTAATTAAGACCCCCTCTTAGAAAAGCTGTTGCTAGGTAAACAAAACTGTTTAAAACATGTTCATCATTAAAGTGTCCCCTGACAGAAGGATGGGGCAGCAGACTTGGTGACAGAAGGGAGGAGAAGAGCATATGGCCCCCCGCTCTGTCCCCCGCTGACAGACTGGCTCACTGCAAGCCCCTTTTGCTCTGTATTCCATGCACATGGCAGATTGCTACGCCCCAACTTTCCCATCTGTACTCTAGACTCATGTTCCACCAATGTGGCTGCCACTCAGCCCTCAGCCCCAGGCTGTGGGGAAGGGCAGGGACATGGGTTTAGCCTAAACCTGCACTAGGAAGACACAAGGGGAGATTAACAACCCTTGCTCACAATGCTCCCCATAATGTGTAGTCTCCACAGCATTACATGGTCTATTTCCAGTGGGGATTAGCCCATCCATCTCAGCCCTATTGACCCCTCCCCCAATTTTTCTTTCTTTCTTTTTTTTTTTTTTTATCTTTTTGTTTTCATAGAAAGCCAAGCACTGTCGTAAAATTCTAAACTGCTTAATTGCTCTGCTGTAAAAATTTGCATTTCAGAGATATGCCATTCCACTATTAGATGGCACTAGGTATTGGTTACTAGGTTCCATCATCATACCAGTGAACCTCTGAAGAATGTTCACTTATGGCTATCATGCAAAATGTGTTGCCAAATTCAAATCAGTGGTGATTAGAGTTTGAAATATTGTCGGACTGCATTTTCATTCTCTTTGGTTTCAGGCTCAGCGCGTGGTGACGACCCTCTTCCTTCGGGATCAGAGTGCTTAAGCCCCATGTTTGGTCAGCTTGGTCTTCGGGTTCTTTGAAAGTGTTTGCCTTCTTATTCGATAGGTATTAGAATAATAAAATGAATTTTGTCTCCCCGATTTTACCTTTAACTAGACTATCAAAATACTATTGCCTGGCTAGCTTGCAAAGGCAAGCCTGGATATTTGTCCACCAAATTTCTTTCACATGAGTAAAATGTTTGGAAATCTTGGGTAGTGGCTAAACCAAGCTGCCCAGTAAGCATACCCATTTTCAGTGCCAGGTAGACATTTGGCGATAGAGAAACATCCTGGTGCTGGGACCTACTAGGGGAGAAATTCCTACTGTTGGTGGACACAGAGAATCTCGGAGCAATATACTTTGTTTTTTGGCCCCTGGAATGTGGCTGCGTTGGCCTCATGTCTGGGATGATTTACAGAACCTACTCTGAGAGATACCCTCCACTTAAAAGCCCATTTGCTTATGTCTGCGTCCCTCAACCCAGAGTGCAGATTAAAATGAAAGGTAACTAACCTAGCCAAAGCTGCAGTAGAGATCCCGAGGCACTGGACTTCAACTGCAGTGCCCATGAGACCCATTCCAGCTGGACAGCTTGATGCCATCTAGCAGTCACATTGACAGGTGAATGTCTGATGTCACCAGCATGGGTCTACTGTAGCAGGGTCTGATGTGTTTATAAAAAGATAAAGAGAGAGGGGGAATATGGTCTATGGAGGTATAGTCAGGTATGGATGAAGAGGGTGCCTCGGCATCCCTTCCTCCTGAGGGAGCAGACACAGGATGGTAGTTAGAATAGACTTTAAGGACATGGGGAGGGGGAGTTGAGAGGATAGCAGAGGCAGAGAAAGGCAGAGAGAGAGGGGGGAGAGGGAGAGGGAGAGGGAGAGG
>NC_034610.1:42857931-42866963 GCF_900095145.1 Mus pahari | reverse complement strand
AGAGGAGAGGAGAAGAGAAGAGAAGAGAAGAGAAGAGAAGAGAAGAGAAGAGAAGAGAAGAGAAGAGAAGAGAAGAGAAGAGAAGAGAAGAGAAGTTAGAGGAGTACAGGCAGGCCATGAGCACACAAAGAGAGAGGGGGAAGGGAGTGGGGAGAGGGTGGGAACAGGAAGGAAAGAGCAAGAGACGAGTAAGAAAGGAAGAGAGCGAAGAGGGGGCAAGCAGCCCCTTTTATAGCGAGTCAGGCACCCCTGGCCATTGCCAGGTAACTGTGGGCCAGAGCTTAGACAGGATGCTAACAGGATCAAAAGTAGACAGGAGAGTAGGGTGAGTGGTGAAGGGATACTCTATCTTCACAAAGAAAGAAATCTACAATAAATAGACAAAAAAGTATAAATGGTATGTGGTGCCTATGTCCTGGTTATATAGTATTTTTATTTTCTTTATACTCGCTTTTTTTTTTTCTGTAGAACCAGGGGCTTAGGTGGCAGAACAGTTTGGAAAAAGCAACGATGACTCTACTGAGAGTCCAGCAAGCCCAGGTTTACTGGACCATGGTCCCTTGTAGGGAGTCTTCCAGTTAGCAGTAAGCCTGACTAATTTCAGGACTCACTGTTTTTTAAAAAGGCAGAGCACATGCATACAAAAGGCCTGAGAACCAGCTGCTGAGCTGTGAGATTGCTCACCAAGGAAAGACCACAAGAAGTAAGAAAGGGACAAGAAATAGACAAGAGCAGTATCTGGTCAAAGGCTTCGGGAGTAAGAGTTGCTGGGTTGGGAGTGAAAGCCAAGAAAACTCACCAAAAGCTTAAAAATGAAAGCTTTGTTTTCTGTGCGCACAGGGAGGTGGCCAGTCAGGGATCTGAACCGAGTCCTTGAAGGTAGATTGTACAACATCTTTATAGGATGGGAGTGGGCTGTTGCACTGATAAATCGTATTTTGACCCAAGGGGTTAAATAAGGACGTTAACATTGGAGACTGGGCCTGATCTGGGTCACCTGGTTTCAGGGTCCATGAGACAGCTTTTGCAGTCAGGTCCCCTCCCGACTTTGGCCCTGAATATTGGAATGCTAAGGGCACAAAGGAGTGAACAAGCTGTACATAGTTAAGTCAAGACGAGAAACGCACTTATGACTTCTGTGCCTTAGTTTAGATAACGGGATAACGGCATCTTCCCTCTTTACATCCTTGGCTGGTTAACAGACAAGCATGAAACATCTGAAGAAGCAGGACAGGAGTTGGATTCTGGAGCCTGAAAACATGAACTCAGCTTTGATCCTGCCAGCAAGGTGGAATTTGTTCCTGAGATGGCTAAACTCAGAAATCTACCTACTAACAGGGTGATACAATGCTAAAAAGTACCTGGCAACTTTACAGAGCCCAAAACATGATCCTAAGAAGCGTGTTTAGAACAGACCATTGAAAGCAGGGGTGGTGGTGGTGGTGGCGGCGGCGGCGGCGGCGGCAGCGGCGGCGGCAGCGGCGGTGGTGGCAGCGGTGCAGGGCAGCTGCACACACCTTTAATCCCAGCACTCGGGAGGCAGAGGCAGATGGATCTCTGAATTTGAGGCTAGGCTGGTCTATAGAGCAAGTTCCAGGACAGTCAAGGGTACACAGAGAAATCCTGCCCCCCCCCCAAATAAAAAAGACAAACCATATTGTCGTTTAGCCCAATCTGGTCTGATCAGGGTGGCCCCAAATTCACTGACCTCCTTTGCTGGCCTCCTGGTGTACATTAACACCAGGAGCAGGTACTGTTTTATCCCCATTGTATAGATGAATAGGTGAATATTCAAAGAGGTTCACTGATCTCTCTGAGCTTACGTGGAGAGTACTCACCTGGCAAGTGTTGAGTACAAGCGACATTTCCACTTAAGATCTTTTTCCTGGCCCATAAGCACACCACCTCTCCAGCTTGACTCAGGTATCCTAAAGACACCTTGCATTTAAAATGGTCAAGCTGGAACGACCATTTCCCTCTCTTTCTTTTGTTCCGTATCCCAGTGAATGTCACTGTCGAGAAATTTGTCACCTAGACCGCAGACCTCCGGTCTTTCTTCCACCTTCCTGCCCTTGAGTCACACGCCTTTGAAGCAGTTCCTTACGATCTTCATGGTCAGTTTCTGTCAAGCTGTCACGCCATCACTGCATAAGTCAGTCTTCACCCTGCCATCTATCAGAGTACTGTCTCTGGTCTCCATCAGAATAAATGTCTCATTTCCAGATTTGCCTCTCTATGGCTTTCTTGTCTTGATTTCTTTTTGATAAATTTTTTTTTTTTTTTTGAGACTGGATCCTGCTACATCACCCGGACCCTCTTTTCTCCTGCCTCAGTCTTTCGACTGCTGGTCTTACAGGTGTGAGCTAACATGCCAGGCTCTCTGGTCTTACAGGTCTTACATGACAGGTTTTCTGGTCTTACAGGTCTTACATGACAGCTTCTCTGGTCTTGGTTCCTAACTCATTTTGCTTCCTGCTCCTGCTAGTAGATGTCTACAACCTTTAATCTTATTACATTGTATCCCGCCTAAATGTGGAACTCCTTTCAAACGTCTTATGATGAAATACAGATTCTTATCCCTGTGTATATTTATTCCCATGCTCCCCCACCCTGTTGGCATCTATATATGTCACAATCTTTCACATATTTTAATTTGTTCTTTTACAAGTTCTTTTTTTTTTTCAACAAATCTATCCCATGCCACTAGAATCCTGCCTTACCCCAACTCCAATGTATACTTCAACTGTGGAGCAGTGTGAGGTCCAACCTCCAAAACCAACAATGAAGAAGGGTCATGGGAAGGATGAAAGGAGGCTGAAGGGAACCCAAGGAATTGTAGACAAGTAGGACATACATTATACATAGCACACAGCACTAAGCAGGCAGATGCCAGCAGACCAGGCATAAGTTGGCTCATACAGGTAATGATTTCACACAGTGACTGGTACATTGGCTCAACAAAGGTAGGAACAACAAATGCTGACAGATATGAAGGGCCGACAGATATGAAGGGCCCAACCTTTTGACCTCAAAGCCATGTTTATATAGAATTACACAAAAGTGACATTTTGCCAGAGATAATATGTCATATGACAGATTACATTACTGTTTACTTTTAGGTTTCCTAAACATCCAGTGTCTGTCATTTTGTGCTGTCTTATGGCTCCCCCTATGCTCAGTGTTAGCTCTTCTAGTCTACATAGTCTCTGAACAGAAACTGGCTTTTGTTTCCTATAATAGATTCTGAATGCCTCAACCTACTCCATGCAAAATTAATACTTTATACAAGCTCCTGCTATACTCCACACATCTGAGCGACATTTGTCCTCTCATGTATCCCCTGTACATTTGGATTATGCCCATGTCTAAGAAGACAGGTGCACAAACCAAGACAGTAAATTGTGACTAGAAAGAATCAGTGCTAAGAGGAAAAAAAAACAGTGATTGTCATAGTCCGCAAAGAGTGTGAAATAGTAATGAAAACATACAATTTGAACTTGAGCTTGGAGATCTTCTGTAAGACAATACTCATATTAACCTTATGAATTACTTTCTATATAAAGCACCGTTCATTTTTACACATTA
Organism: Mus pahari; assembly: GCF_900095145.1. NCBI lineage: Eukaryota > Metazoa > Chordata > Mammalia > Rodentia > Muridae > Mus > Mus pahari. The sequence continues at coordinate 42,863,378 of NC_034610.1, read as the reverse complement.
GCAGAGTGGAAAAATTAGGGCTTCTCTATCTATATGCTAATATATGAATGTTCTAAAACGTATTTATGAGATATTCAAAATAAGGAAGGCCTGGGATTGGGACTGGATAGATACCTTTTATATCTCACGCAGTCAAGAAGAACTGGTAGAGTTTAAAGGAGACAGTTCTCAGGCACTGTGTAGAGGCTCTCTCTTAGTCGGGTTCATTGACTGCAAGCAACTGATACAGATTCAGCTCATGTTAAGTAGGAAAGGTGTTTTAGCAAGCAAGCCCTCTAATACTGAGCCACATGATTGGGCCTGAGGAAAACAACTCATGGTATCTGTGGCTAACCAGATGATGCAAGACGAGATAAAATATACTTCTTGGAGAATAAGAAGGAATCAAGATATCTATAAGAAACAGAAAAACAAACAAACAAACAAACAAAACCCACCCTCTCCCTCTTTGTAAGTAAATATGCTAACTCTTCTCAGAAGACCAGTTACTTTTCCTTCACCGAGCACCATCACCATCATTACTAACCACAGCCTTTCTCCAAAACATCAATCAACCCTAGCAACTTTGTAGATGCCCTCTAGGTTTGGAGTCCTCCTTGGTGGAATTTCAGTCCCTAGCCCACTTCCTGTTTACAGGCACAATGATGGAGGAGGAGCCTGTGTGAGACAGGGAGTTATTCATATGAATGAATAACTCAAGAATAAGATATGGATCTTCCTGTATGAATCATTTCCACAAAGACCCCTCATACAGTAAAAAGATATCAGAAAGTCTACCATCTTTACTTTGTTGTTCACTCAAAACTAATCTTGTGGTTCTTAGACTAGAAGTCTTACATTCAGTATTTGCTTCTAGTTTTAAAATTGAGACAATTTCAATGAATTCTTCCAAGATTTCTCCAAATGCATTTTCTCTTGAAACACACAGCAAATCATGGGCTTGATCAAACTTTAAAATCTCCTAAGAGAGCCTATCTGAATTTCCTATGGTATGATAAATCCTTAAGAGTTTTAGTGGGATCTGTCAAGTCACTAGCGCGGACCCTTTTTCTTAAGGGCAGACATGAGAGTACACACCACACTGTGAACTGGCTCATGGTAACTTTGTCTTTTCCTCTCCTCTGATGTTTTCTTACATTGTAGAAGCTGGAAGCGCTCGACCTTTTTTTTGCCTGCTTTGTTTGGAATTTCGGTCTTGGGTATGAAGCTGGTTTTAACAGCTGAATTCACTGAGTACCAGAAGCAGCTTTTAAAGCTCTTTTTTAAATCTAACTTGCCCTCACAAATACCACAAAGCTATTGTTGGAAGAGCTATTTTCCAGAAGTCCCGGGGATGGGCCCTGAATGGCATGTTCGGGTTTGCCTAATGTACAAGGCACAGGTCTTTCTTTATCCAGCCATTTTCTCAGGGCTGTGTTTATAATAAGTTGCCTTAATAGATAGGGTGATGATTCCTTTTGGAGCAAAGTCTCCTTTGCAAACTCACTTAGTGTTTACTTTATATGGAACTCACAACCTCACTTCTCCTGATCAGGCTTAATACAAGCATGCTATTGATAACTGTTTAACTACGACTCCTCCATAAATTCAGCAAACTGTCTCCAAAGAACCAGAGAGTAAATATTTTAGGTTTTGAGGAACAGTGTGAACTCTGATAGACATGCAACTGCGACGTTTTACAGGCAATGCAACCATAAATGGGAGTAAATGAATTAGTATGTTTATGTTCCAAGTGGGCTCTATTTACACACAGCAGGTCGTGGGCAAAATATGACTTCTCTGGAAGACAGAAAGTCCTTCATCTTGTGTAACTTGGAGTCTGTGGAGAAGACAAGCCAGATTCCCAACTTCAGACTAATGAGTGATTTGTCAGACATGTTGATAAACACAGAAATGGCTCCATGATGGGACACTTTGTGAATATCAGGTGTGACACTGGCTAAAAAAATCTCTGAAATTCACAATTAAACCCCTTAGAGATGAGAGTCAGTTATTCACCATCAATTAAAATATCATAATTCCTTTATAACAGTGTTGTTGAACCTGAACTACGCTAGACTGGAAACATTTGGTTTGTCTTTAATATACTTACACTTAACCATGTTTCTGGGATGTTCCTATCTCTCCAGGAGATTTGTACCACAATTTATACTCATTATGCTATCATTATCTCCGTAATTTCTTTTCCATGTGTAAGCTTTTATTAAAAAAATCAAAAGGTTCTCTTATTAAATTAAGATGAAATGGCAATTAATCTACAACATTATCAAAGACAGGAACAGGCATTTATCTGAATCTCTGTTTATAGACATCAATGGCCAGTTAGTGTACTAATATTTAGGAGGACAACATGATAAAAGACTTCCCTCCTCTGTTAGCTCATTCTGTATTAACATATTCCTGTCACCAGTTAGGCAATTAACAGAGACCAAAAGAATACTAATTGTAGCCTTCCCTGCCAATATGCCAGGTCAACTTTGTTCCTGGGAGCTTGGTAGTTGATTCATAATCATTATAAGGGATAAAAGACAGCAATTCTCTTGATATTACTACGGAAATGGATGTCAGCAAAGGGCCCTTCTTACATGACTTTGTTGTAAAATAAACCCCTTAGGAAGAGAAAGGGGCCAGTAATATTTTCCAAAAGAGGAAAGCTAAGAATTCAGGAGGGGTCCAAAGTGATGTCAAATTTTTCATAGATGATAGTTCTGGAGAAAACGGCTGCAACACTGCTCTTTGTCTCATGAAAGTCTACCAATCAAATGTCAATCTTCAAAATAACCACACAGACTAAAACTTCTGGTGCGTCCTCCCCAGACACTTTCCTCCGCACCAAGACAATCTCCTTTATGCTCCCTGCCAATTTTATGTAGACTGCTCCATTGGCAATGAGTGAATGTTTTTTTGAAAATCACCTTGGCCAAAAGCAAACTTGCCTGGGTCCTACCGGATGCAATGCAGGAGAAGGACAGAGAAGTTCCTGGGACTTTGGAGACAAATGAGAAAAGAAACAGCCAACCTAGTGTCAGGAAGAATGAGGAGTAGGGTTCGCCAACAGCACCAAGGTGGAGGAAAAAAGTTATGCAACTGTCCCATTAACATACCGGATTTTATTTGACTCCATTATATTTCATCAAATAGTTTAGAAAGCCCCCAGTATAAAACATCACCCTAATTATAATCATATATTTGGAGATTTAGCGTGCATACCATAATGTACCATTAGTTACACAAATAACTAATAATTTGCTAATGACAATATTATGTTAAGTCAGTTTAGGGGCAATTAAAGTGAGTGATATTTACATATGCCTAATGAATCACAGACGATGGCAGATTAAGAGATGCTAATGAATATTCATCCAGACATTCGCAACCAGCTTCACAGTTTATAAACTGAATTATGGTTGATTTGCCCTTTTAAAAATGAATATGTGAGTGTCTTCTGCATGGCGAGAATGAACAATTGGGCCTGACTGTAAAAAAAATTTTAAGCAGTGTACTGGTCAGAACACAAAACATTTTTATGCACTCTCATACCCTCGGCTTCACAGCTCATTTTTATATCGTCAATCGGTGTTGATGAACTACCTCCATTTTCACTTCCACCCATGACATGAAATATCGGAGTTGTTTGGTATAAGATTGAATGGAATCCAAGTTTTATGCAGTCCTGCTGCGGAAATAATTACAGGTAGTGTTTGCCATTGGAATAGTGGCCACAGACTCTTGTTTTATGTTGTTGCCATCCTTCTGCGACCTGAAAGGATGTTTTAGTGGCCATAGTTTGTCATGATAAAATTGGGGTGGATTTATTAGCCATTTAAACTGCTCATTTTAAACAGTCACAAAACAGTAGTACAGCCCTGTTCATGTAGGTTAAGACTAAACAAGGTTATGGTTTGGGTATTTACTTTTTCCTAAAAGCAGTAACGCTTCCTGCTATAGGGAGCTTGAATATGGGATCTTGTCCCCTTGGCAAAACGGAAACGGTGAACCCTTCTGTCTTCTCTCAGATCTCATGGCGGTTCTAGGAGGGTTATATTATCTACAGATCCCATTTTGTTTGACTTTGAATGAGATGGGTTTTGTCTCTGCAATGTCCAGTTGGAAAATGACTAACAATTCCTCTTAAGTTTCTGATATAGACAAAGTGTCTTGAGTGATGGAAGTAGGCATGCAATTGAACGCTGAGCCAAGCACAACACTAACCTCTTATCAACAGAATATTAAGGGGTTATCCAAAACTAGAGAAAGCTTTTTGAAGACGCAGAGGTTGGCGTTACACTTGACATTCCAGTTCAGCAAGCTTTCACAACGCAATGTCCTTGCCTATTGTCAGGCAATCCAAAGGTCAAATAGTTTGGCACTGACAAACTAATGATGTAATTAATGTCATTTTAGCTTCAGAAGCAATTCAAATGGAGTGTGTTGCTGGTAGGGTTAGAGCCACAGGCATGTCCAGTCTACCACCTCTTTCATCTACAGGGTTTGATAATGACTGACTGATTTCTGGGTGATACAGTGTTCTGGGCGAGGTTAGCTGGACAAAGTTCTCCCTACGTCTCAGTTGGCAGAAGATTCTAGTACTGTTTTTCTATCCAGTGAGTCAACCACGTAACTCTGCTTTATAAACCCTGTGATCTAAGATGGCCGCTACATATTTTACTCTACTTAGACACGATTCTGCTTTTTAAATATTTTGTGGCTTTATCTTCCATGCACAGGATTTGTAAATTCAAACCCCTCTTCAGATTACATTCTCTTGGCTAGGGCATACCTAGGGTCCATGCTAAGCTGGAGATGCCTTCCTGTGAGAAACGTGAAGAACCTTCTGAAGCCTGATTGCAAGTTCCCTGATGCCTGCTGGTCCTCATACGCTGGAAACAAGATTGGATCCTCCCCTTACTGTTCTTTAGCCCTGGGCCTTTCTGTTATATTGGAAAGTAGATGATTTTTAACTGTGATATTTGGGACAATGGTTATTTAGAGATGTGGAAGGTTCTGCAGAAAGAAGGGCAGAACATAGCCCAACTGACACTTCCTAGGCCTTCGACACTAAAGGGCTGCCCAGCTTTCTCAGCTTTTGTTATTTTACTTGGAAGACTTCCTGAGAGGTGGGCATCATTGATATAAAACAAGTTATAAGAATGCCATGGTTCACTCTGGAAATCAGTCTGGTGGTTCCTGAGAAAATTGGACATAGTACTACTGGAGGATCCAGCAATAACTTTTCTGTGCATATATCCAGAAGATCTTCCAACTGGTAATGAGGAAACATGCTCCACTATGTTCATAGCAGCCTTATTTATAATAGCCAGAAGCTGGAAAGAATCCAGATGTCCCTCAACAGAGGAATGGATACAGAAAACGTNGTACATTTACACAGTGGAGTACTACTCAGCTATTAAAAACAATGAATTTATGAAATTCTTGGGCAAATGGAT
>NC_034610.1:42847646-42857152 GCF_900095145.1 Mus pahari | reverse complement strand
TCTTTCTTTCTCTCTTTCTCTCTTTCTTTCTCTTTCTTTTCTCTCTCTTTCTCTTTCTTTTCTCTCTCTCTCTCTTTCTTTCTCTTTCAATGTGTTCTCTGGAATTGTATATATCTTATAGTATTTGGGCAAGAGAAATTGAACTTGATTTTAAAAAATAAATACATAAATAGAGGAGACAAAGTTGGATACATAGGAAAAGCAAGCAGATCTGTGAAGAATTGAGGGAGGGGTGAATACAATAAAAAATGCATTGTATGAAATTCTCAAGGAACTAATAAAAAATGGAAAGGAAGAAAAAGAACCAACAAAATAAATAAAAGAACAAATGAAGACACCTACAAGCAAATAGTAATGTGAAAAAAAAATCGATGGTCCATTTTTATCTTATTGGTTTCTCCTCTTCCACAAATGATATCAGAGTGCTTGTCTGTGCTTGTTATTCTTTTTCCCAGCAGCAATAGTTTTGTGCTCAGCATCAGCCATGCTGTACTCTGCTTGTGGGCCTGAGGACCTCCTGATACTGAAAACAGACCTAAGTGCAGTCTCCATGTTGATGAGGTTTCCATGCCAACAGTAGGAAGATGGATCCAGACTCACACTATGCCTTCATGGACATAGTCACAGGCCCAGGCTTCAAAACCAGAATTCCTGCTATAAACTCCTGACTCTGCCTGTAAGTGCCACTTTCAGCATGTTACTTAGATTGCCCCTTTAGGATTCCTCATGTGCTCCTTTAGAAATATTGTTGCTAAATATTGGATTTTCTTTTCAGCTAAAATTCTATTGTTGTTCTAGTAGGATAGTATTTTTTTTTATCATGTTTTCTCTTATCAACTTGGCCAGTCTTCAAAAAAATCCTTAATTACTAAAGCATACAAATCAAAACAGGTCCTAGGAACAGTGATTATTATTGGCAATATCATTATAAATTAGTGTTTTATTGAAACTAAAATAATTAAATATGGATTATAGGTTGGAGTTCTTAAATATGATCATTCATCTATGTAATAAGTATAAGTGCTTAGAAATGCACTATCTACTAGCACTTTGTTCAGCTCCACTCACTCTCGGACACAGATTTCTAGAGGCCAGCAGTTTTTGTAATATGACTGTAGAACTGAAGTTCATGTCTGTGAGGATTTTAATGCATTCCCATGATGAGGCATTAACTCGATATTAACAAAATCAGTGCTGTAATAAAAATAATACTTGTACATCATTAACCAAAATCTATACTTTTGGAGACATGTACAGTTTTAATTAATCAGTAATAGTAAATAAAAGTTATATGATGAAATTTGAAAAAAAAAAAAGAATGCCATGGTTCGAGTGAGAAGTATCCCGGCCATTTCAGGCCTTGCTCCCCAGTCAGGGGCCCTGTTTGGGAAGATTGTGGGGAGGTGCAGCATGGCTACAGGAAGTACCCCATTAGTGGGCTTTGGAAGAACAGCATCATCCCACTTCTACTTTGCTGTCTTTGTTCTGTGTCTAGGGTTGAGGATAGGATCTTAAAGCTTCCTGATCCAGGGCCATGCCGGCCACTTGCTACTACATCTTACCACCACAATGGACTCCTCTTCTGGAAACTTAAGCAAAAATAAACTCTTTCTTCCATGAACATCTTTTGGCCATGATATATATATATATATATATATATATATATATATATATATATATATATATATATATATCTCATAATATATAATCATATTAAGAAAAGAGTAATCATCAAGGAGAATTTTCTCATCTTGCCGCCCAGGTCTCAAATCCATGCATTACTGTGCTGACACCGGTCAGTGATTTCCCTTCTGTGAACATCAATGGCCTCATCTGGAGTAATGGAAAAGTAACAACTACCTCTGGAACTGTGGCCATGGCCCCAGGGCACATTTCTCTGTTCATCTCTGAGTGGTTATCAGTTGGACATAGCTTCTGGGTTTAGAAAGAGGGCTCGTGCGTACTTCCCTTCTTGTCACTGGAGCCATGTCTGGCATAGCCCCGTGTAGGTCCTGTGCAGGTAGCCACAATCTCTGTAAATCCATATGTGGATTTGTGTCTAGAGGGTCTCTTAGGATTTGGACTTCTGCGAAGAGACACCATGACCAAGGCAACTTTTATAAAGGGAATCATTTCATTGAGGCTGCTTTACAGGTTCAAAAGTTCAGTCCAGTATCATCGTGGCAGGAATCACAACAGCATCCAGACAGACGTGGTGCTGGAGAAGGAGCTGAGAGTTCTATATCTTGAACCCAAGGCAGTCAGGAGCAGACTGTCTTCCAGGCAGCTAGGAGGAGGGTCTCAAAGCCCACCCCACAGTGACATACTTCCTCCAACAAGGCCACACCTCCTAATAGTGCCACTCCTGGGGCCAAGCATATTCGAACCACCACATTGGGCATTATTTTCTTGGTGTCTTCTATTCCCTCTGCCTCTCACACTCTTTTTGCCTTCTCTTCTGCAGGGTGTCCTGTGCCCTGAGGGGAGGGATTTGATGGAAACATTCCATTTGTGGTTGAGGGTTCCAGATCTCTCACTCTGTGCACATTGTCCAGCTGTGGATCTCTGTGTTTGTTCTCATTTACTACAGGAGGAAGCTTCTCTGATGACGGCTGAGAAAAAAAAAACCTGATCTATGAGTATAGCATAATGTTATTAGTCATTTTATAGCTACATTCTTTAAACAGAACAGTAGTGTTTGGTTTTCTCCTTGGTTCCTGGCCTATCTGGCCACTAAAGCAGTGTGGAAAATAGGTCCTAGTTAATGGGGTGGGTCTTAATCTTGCATTGGTTGGTTATGCCTACAAGTTTTGTGCCACTATTTCATAGCACATCTTGCAGGCAGAGCATCATTGTAGATCTGAGACTTTGTAGCTGGGTTGGTGTTTATACTGCTTTTGTAGTTTACAGGGTTCCTTCCAGTACCATGACCACGAGTCTGTACGGTTATAGACCCCTAGGTAGGCACCAGGTTGGTTTCTTTGTGCTCAATATGTTGTGTAGGTGTTGTCTTCAGCAATACCCTGAGTTTGTAGAGATCAAATGATAGCCTTGACAACAGCCCAGGTTGCTTGGGAGGTTTCCTGGAGCCCCTTTGGTCAGCAACTCAATAGGATACAGCCTACTTCTAAGCACTGAAAGCTTTATTTGGTGGTGAGAGATGTCCAGTTATGGCTTTGTCCCATTTTTATTTGGAAATATCATTCAGATTGCCTTCAAATATGTGTGTGTGTGTGTGTGTGTGTGTGTGTATGTGTATGTATATATGTATATATACAATGTATTATATATTAGGAACCTTTACTGTATTAGCATTTCTAAGGCCCCTCAAATTTTGCCCTTAGTGTTAGTTCTCCCTTTCCACATTATGTCCACCACCTGCCTGCTCCCTATCCCTTTCTGTTCGCGTCTCCCACTTCAACCCCTCATCATCCATAACTATCTATTCCCTTTCCCTTTCCTAGGGAGATCCATCCCTTCCCCCATAGTCCCTTACTTTCTATATAACCTCTGTGGTTATATTATAGCTTGCTTATTGAAGATTTAACAGCTAACATGCATATATAAGAAAATACATGTTATATTTGTCTTTCTGGGTCTGTGTTACCTCATTAAGGATGATTTTTCTTTTTATCACCATCCATTTACCTGCAAATGTCATGGTTTCATTATTTTTAGCAGGGGAGTGATAGTCCACTGTGAAAATGTGGCACATCTTCTTTATTCAGTCATCTGTTGAGGAACATTTAAATTATTTCCAATTTCTAGCTATTATGAATGTAGAAGCAATAAATATGGCTGAGCAAATGTTTCTGTAGTAGGATAAAGCATCCTTTGTGTATATATCCACAAAGAGTATAGCTGGATCTCAGGGTAGATCTATTCCCAGCTTCTTGAGGAACTGTCACACTGGTTTTCATAATGGCTACACAAGTTTGTACCCACCAGCATGAATGTGTTCCCCATGTGTTCAGCGTGAGTTGTCATTTGTTTTATTGATCTTAGCCATTCTGACTAGTATAAAAGGAAATGTCAATGTAGTTTTGATTTGAATTTCTCTGATGATTAAGGATGTTGAACATTTCTTTAAGTGGTTTTCCACCATTTTGTTTCTTTTTGTGAGGATTCTGTTTATATCTGTAACCCAATTTTAAATTGGGTTGTTTGTTTTTTGATGTCTAGGTTTTTTTTAAAATTCCCTTTAATTTTAGATATTAGCCCTGTATTAGATGTTAGGTTGATAAAAAATCTTTTCTTGTTCTGTAGCTTGTCATTTTGACTTAATGATGACCTTCACCATACCAAAGCTGTTCAGTTCCCATTTATTAATTATTGATCTTAGTGCCTATTCTATTGGTATTCTGTTCAGAAATTCTTCTCCTGTGTCAATAAGTTCAAGGCTACTCCCACTTTCTCTTCTATCAGGTTTAGTACATCTGGTTTTATGTTAAGGTCTTTGGAGTTGAGTTTTGTGCAGGGTGACATGCATGGATCCATTTGCATTCTTCTACATGCAGCCATCCAGGTCGACCAGCACTATTTGTTGAAGATGCGTCCCTTTTCCCAGTATATATTTATGGCTTCTTTATCAAAAATATCATGTGTGCATATTTGTGTGGATTTATGTCTGGGTCTTCAATTCAATTCTCTTGATCCACCTGTTTTTCTTGTGCCAATACCATGCTGTCTTTATTATTATAGTTCTATGGTACAATTTGAGGTCATGGATAGTGACACCTCTCACGGTTCTTTTATTATTCAAGACTGTTTAAGCTACCTTGGTTTTTTTTTTATTTCTTTATAAAGCTGAAAAATGTCCATTCAATTTCTGTGAATAATTGTGTTGGAATTTTGGTGGTTATTGCATTGAATCTGTAGATTGATTTTTAGGAGGACCATTTTTGCTATATTAATCCTACCAATCCATTAGCAAAGGAGATATTTCCATCTTCTGATATTTTATTCAATTTCTTTCTTCAACCATACATCTTTAAAAGAATCAGTGCAAAGATTATACCCTTGGTTTGCTCAGAAAAACGTTGGGTTCTTGCATTTTCCCTGTGTCAGATTTCAGTGTCTGTCAAGTACAGAAATGTCCCACTTCAGATGATTGATTAAGAGATTGTGCCCAACAATTATAAATTAGGGTGCCCTTTCCCCATGTGAGCCAGTACTACTGTATGACCCAGATACCACATTTAGTGTTGATGACTCATATAACTTTGCCATGGCATTTGTCATCAATCCCAGAGATTTGTGACCCCACTTGCTACTGAAAATGAACATGAAACATAGTAGATTATAGTGATCCTATAATGATATGGCATCGATGTGTAACAGAGCATCTTATCAAGACAGATTGAGGTATTTTTAAGCGAAATTTCATATGATCTTTACACAGCTGAATGAGCTTTCAGTGAGCTTTCCTTTCATTGTTGGGGATTGAACTCAAGGCCCTGTGTATGGCATATAAACATTCTACTGCTGAACTGTATCCCCAGTAGATTCCCCCCCCCCCCCATTGCTGAGCTGGTATTGAATTTTTGGTCTTCTGCCTCAGCCCCCAGAGACAGGAATTACAGTTGGTGGAATTACTGTCCTGTGTTTATGTGCATCTGCATGAGACATTACTGCAGATAGGGAACTGATCCCCGGCAAAGAGTCAGAGTAGCTGAGATTTAACCCAATGTTCTGCCTTCTTGTTCACAGAAACTTGAGCATTTCAAAAATCCACCTTACATATAATTTATAAGCTTTTATTTGCAGCTCTACTGACACCTTACCTCCCTAATCACTCCCCCTTGCCAGATGTTCATTATTTTTATGCAGACTTAGAACTTTCAAGACTTATAGATTTTTGTCTTACCCATCTTATAAATATTTTATAAGTAATTAAGGACTTTTTAAATTTTATTAATTATTTTATTTATTTACTTCCCACATGTTGCCCCCTCCCTTTCCCTCCTTGTGGAGTTCTTCCAGCCTCACACATCCCCTTCACCTCTCAGAGAGGGCAGCCCTCCCCAGTATATCCAGGGGGCGGGCATCAATTCTCCCACCGAGCCCAGACAAGGTGAGAGATGGGGGGGGGGCTTTGGTTGGTGGCTCAGTTAGACTTTTGTATTAGTATGAAGAAATTAGTGTCCTAAAGAAGGCATTTCCCTGGGCTGAGTAAAACTGTGCACGCTGAGGACGCGGCATATGGGCAACCATGGGTCACCACGGTTGGCCTATCAGGTAGACCGAGTTTGTCTCTCTCTTTATCAGTCACGGAAGCAGGGCCCTGCAGGATGAGCATAATGTTCTGACTGGTGGAAATCAAAACCCAGGATTCCTGTTTTGTGCTTTGAGCATCACACAGTGTACCCTGGATTTTTTGGTGTCTGAGAACCTTAGGAAACTGTTCAAATCTAGTGAAGAGACACTAGGAGCTCCTAGGTTCTGTGTATAGGCGGAGGGTGACTAAGCAAGGTGAGAGAACTGCGAAGTCCACAAACATGGAAGATTCCTACAGCAAATCTTCTGTGGTAAAAACAGAAGAAAAAGTAAGCTTTTGAGAATTACCATTCTTGGAAGATCCATATTTTACAAGATCCAACGGTAAGATCCAAATGGAATGTATACACCCAAGCTTCTAGTTCCTTACAGGCTCCCCATCAGAGTGAGTGGGTGTCTTAGTCAGGGTTTCTATTTCTACACAAACATCATGACAAAGAAGCAAGCTGGGGAAGGAAAGGGTTTATTCGGCTTACATTTCCATACTGCTGTTGATCACCAAAGGATGCAGGACTGGAACTCAAGCAGGTCAGAAAGCAGGAGCTGATGCAGAAGCCATGGAGGGATGTTCTTTACTGGCTTGCTTCCCCTGGTTTGCTCAGCCTGCTCTCTTATAGAACCCAAGACTACCAGCCCAGAGATGGCACCACCCACAAGGGGACCTCCCCCTTGATCACTAATTGAGAAAATGCCTTACAGCTGAATCTTGTGGAGGCACTTCCCCAACTTAAGCTTCTTTTCTCTGTGATAACTCCAGCCTGTGTCAAGTTGACACAAAATTAGCCAGCACAGTGGGCTTATTGTCTCCGGAAATATTTTAAATGAGAAAACATAAATGGACCTCATTTCTCCTTCCGATGTAAGCCCTAAGAAATGGAGAACTATCACTTCACCCCTTTTTGTTAGAAATATTAGCAATCACAAATCTATCCATACTTCACAAAATAATTGTCAGATTTAAAGCTGTTCTATTTAAGATGTCAGCATGGTTTTCTTGAAGACATAGGCAAACTACCATTAAATTTATAGAGAAAGGGGAAGAACAAAAGGAGGTGAAATACTGGCGAAGACAGGATAAAGTTAGATGAACCACACTCTTTCACTTTATGACTTACAGTTATGGAGATCAACACAGGGAGTGTTAGAAAAAGTTGAAGGTGTAGATTAAAACAGGGAATGTGACAAATTAGTCCTGATAAAGATGAAAACCATTCAAGGAAGAACAGCATTTTAACTGAACATTTGACCATCCACAGACAAAACCAAAACAAATGTAAAATATTTAACCTCAACCCAGTACTCGCTCCTTATAAACATTAGCTCAAAGTGGATCAATTAACTGGATAGAAAGAGAACATAAGCAGAGATCTCCATGGCTTAGTGTAGGCACAGTGTTCTTAGACGGCGTGAGAAGCAGTCGGCACTCGGGAGGCAGAGGCAGGCAGATTTCTGAGTTCAAGGCCAGCCTGGTCTGCAGAGAGAGTTCCAGGACAGCCAGGGCTATACAGAGAAACCCTGTCTTAAAAAAAAAAAAAAAAAAAAAAAGCAGTTCATAAAATACAAAAGTGATATGGAACCTGGAGCAGGTTCTTGCTTGTTTTTGTTACTGTCTTAGTATTGAGTTTTGAGAGCTTTATATATCCTGGATAAAATTGTTTTGTTACATATGTACTTTGAGGATATTTTATTCCAGTTTTTTGCTTCTTTTTCCTGTCATTCATGAAGAAAGTGTTTCTCTTTGATGATGTTCCATATCACTTTTGTATTTTATGAACTGCTTTTAGATGTAGCTAGGTATGGATTGACATGAAGAGTTTCTACTGTACTCTTAAAGGGTTGACACATGCTATCCAATCCAAGAGTCTGCTTTTCAGCTGTGGAGGATTCTAAAGCTGTGGAAGTCTACTGTGCCCCCATCTCTCAGAATTTATGTGCTGTCTATGCTGAATCTTGATCTATCTTTTTTGTCCCCTCACAGATTTTAGCCTAGCCTACTCTGTGTTCTGAGTGAATATCTCTGAGAGCCTCCTAATTCATTAGTGGGCCTTTTCCTTTGGAAAGAAACTTGAGTCCAGCATTTATCAAGTGTGTGATTTTATCTCTCCTTCCTTCTCTCCCTCCCTCCTTCCTCTCTCTTTCCACTTTTAACAAGGGCATGGGTAGCTAAATCTACAATCTTTGTTTCACTTTCCCTAGCACTGGGATTATCGGCTTATACTACCACACCCAGCTTTATCTTAACAGTATGGAGGGTGCATTGTTTCTTTTAAACTGTGGCTCTGGTTGCCAAGGAGCCTTTGTATTCTGGTTCCCCCTCTCTCTTCTTACCCAGTTTATCTTTCCTTTCCAGGTGACCCTCCCCACATCCGTAAGAAAGCATCCATACATGTTTGAATGGTTACAAAATGGACACCAGTAGCCACTGGAGCCCTCTTTTCCTGCCCCGTGCTGCAGTGCATGGGCTTTTTGGTGATGCTTACATGCACATTCCTCTCTGCCACCAAGCGACAACATTTAAATCTCTGCTCACACTTTACTGGCTGAAGGTCATAAATGTTTTATGAGCCGCTGAGCTTGCAGCATTACTATTTTATTAGGAGGCTGGATATCTTTCCTTCATAGTTATATTAGTCATGAAATTGTTCTTTCCCTTAAAAAATGTTAACTTTATGCTGTTATGAATAGCAACTGACAGCATACAGGTAATTACTCAAAAACAGTCTGATTCATTCAAAGATAAGTAAAGCCATATAGCTCCATCTTATAAAATGAATACAAAGGTGGTTTTTCTATCATGGTTGTATATTAAAATTCATTTCAATGAAAAACATTGCGACTCAATGCTCCTGCTTTTGTTTTCTTATTGCTAATGTTTCATATTTTGTATTGATCTACAAGTAATTTAAAGACAGGAAGGGAGATTTGAATTCATGAACAACTTGATCTAATACAGTCCTTCTTAATCAATTTTATTTAAACTGATAATGATCCAACCAGTCTTGAAGGTCCACGGTCACATCAGAATGAACTGTGCAAAATAAGGAATCAAGTTACCTTGAGGGTTCTTGGCAAACCACTAGGCAGTTCTGAATATCAGGTTCCCCATCTGCGTGCTTTGTCTCTGACAGATTCTACTTTTTATACTTTCTTACTTTTTTTTTGTTTTTATCCAAAATTAAGAACCAGATGAAGTAGGTGAATATATATATATATATATATATATATATATA
>NC_034610.1:42843052-42847601 GCF_900095145.1 Mus pahari | reverse complement strand
GAGAGAGAGAGAGAGAGAGAGAGAGAGAGAGAGAGAGAGAGAGAGAGAGGAGAATCTTCACATTTTAAGAAGCTGGGGGCAGACACATCTGTGTCCTTCATGGTGAAAGAGTGAATGAGAGCTCACACTCATCAGCTGTGAATAGCAGTCCACCCCTTGCACCGTTGACTGCCCAAGGAGAACACAGCCAACAGCTCCTTGCCCTGCTGTGTAGCGTACCCCTTTTCACGGTCCTTCTTCCTGACTGTGTTCTCCGTCGCCCTACTTATTTTAAGAGACTCTTATCATCTTCAAACCCAAGTTCAGTTGTTGTTCTCAGCCTGCAGGATCCATGCCCAACTCCTTTCCTCTCACACAAGAAGTGCTGGAGTACTGCTCTCTTATTGCCGATCTGGGAGAGAGCTGGGGATGCTGTACGTTAGGCAAACACTCCAACACAGTGCTACAGACCCCATTATTTACCTTGTTGTATTTCTTCATTCATTTATTTCCCCATTCTACCACCTCTCTTCTATAATGCCCAAAGGCATTGAAAAAAAAAAAAGATAAAATAAATACAATTCTATTTAGGTTCACATCCTTTCCCCTGCCTTAGAAGGCCCTGAAGTCAGGGCCTTGAGCTTCCAGGCAAACACTTTGCCACTGAATTAACTCCCCAGTCCTGGGCTCACATACTTTTATTATGATATGATATTTGAGTTAGCAGTGGCTAAGTTTTTGCACCTTAATATTTGCCTTTGTCTAGCACATTGTAGCTGACCAGAAGCTATTTCTTAAGCTGAGTTAAAAGGAGTTAAATGGTACGGCCCTTATCCTAAAGCTTCTGCCCTGTGGACAGTCTGTTGCCAGAGCTCCCGGTCTTGGGATGTAGCATTTCTTACTCTGTGAGAAACCCTGGCTCTCCTTAAGTCAACCGGCACATATTAAAATAGAAGTCTACAAGACATGGTGATCTATGCCTATAATCCCAGAACCAGATAGGTAGAACCAAGGGGATTCCAAGGTCCAGGTCAGCCTGGGCTAAGTAATGAGTTTCAAGCCAACCTTGACAACTATTGAAACTCTGTTTCAAAAGCCAAAACTAATAATTAAAAAAAAAAAAAAAAGAAAAGGAGGAAAGAAAGAAAAAGGAATTTTAGATTAGGCTAGTTTAAAACTTTGGATTTTGTTAACACGAATGAAAATTTCAGGATTTTATGATAGTTTAAATAATTCTACAATAGCTACTGGTCTTCATTTAAGAGGAGGAAAACACTGGAATTTCTTATATAAAGACAAAACAGATTGACTATCAAAAGAGCCATAGCCTTGAGTTTGCCCTATCAAAGTTCATTATACTATATGTTCTACATGTCACTATTTATATTAAATGCCCGTTGTCACTGTGACTACAAGGGAAGCCTCTTAAAGGAGGAAGGATTTATGTGGGCTCATAGTTCAGCAGTTTTGGTTCATGGTCAGATGGCACCATGGCTTCTGGGCCCATGGACAGTGGGACAAAACATCCTCGTGAAGCCTAAGGAGTGGAACCAAGAGAAGAAAGGGCCAGGGTCTCATATGCAAAAACTTATTGATGAGGTTAGGGTCCTCACTATAGATCATGCATCATTAGCATTGCCTTCTGGGAACTTGGCCTCAAATACAGGTGCCTGGGGGGGGCATTTTATACCCAAACCATAACCCTCTTGATCAGGAGGGTAGAGTCTTCATTATGAGTAGATGTGGCAAGAAGTCTTGGTGTGGTGATGCGGAAGCCATGGAAGTAGAGGTAATTGTTTAGTAAGACACATGATGGACACATCCTCTCAGTTGGGTGAAACTGACCCAAGACCCACAACCAGATTGTCTCAGGCTCTGTGGCCTTTAACACCACCACAGTAAGATTAGCTCTCAAATGCACAGCACAGATGGTTTCTCCAAAGCACACAAATGAATTTTATCCAAAGAAAACATTGCCATTACATGTGTAGGCTTAGATTTTTTTCAGAACCTACTTTAATAAGGATTCTTGAACACTTTGACCACCACTCTAGTTTGAAGCAATGGGAGAAAAGGTGGTAAAGCAGGGATGTAGGCCTGTTTAGACGTAGTTCTTTGGGGGGGGGCAATTCCAATCTCTGCTGTCAGGATACCAGCAGTCCAGATCAGTAATGGCGGGATACCAACAGTCCCATTCAAAAGTGTCACTGAACATGAATTAGCAGTGGTAGCACGGCCCATCAGCAACTGCCAGGCCTCCACTGAATCCACACACTGGAGTGTCCAGGACCAGCCAGAATGCCAGGATGTCTCTGTGATGTTACTCCCAAAGCAGTGAGAGACCAATGAAGCTGGCTATGCAAGCACCCCACCACTGTCCACTGAGTTCTACTTAGATTTTCTCCAAATATCGTTTTTCCTCTCCTGGGTCTTGACTCAGCAGAACATCACACAAGTCTGTATCACATGACACAACCAGAAATTTCTACTTCAACCTGAGTAAAAAGCCCATAAATATTTACATTCTAGAACCATGTAGAGGACAGCATGCACGAATGAGTCTTTTTTTCCCTTTAAGAGTGTCCAAAACCTTCAGGAGAGATGCTAATGTTTACGAAAGTACTCTGATAATGCCACGGTACCTTGCTAACTTCGTTAGTGCCATTTCTCTCATGCGTTGAGAGTCCAACATCTTTTTTTTTCTACAGTTCATCAGAGAAACTTCCTACCAGAATTGCTCTAGCCATTCAGAGCCACATAAGTTATAGTTATTAAAACAGAAACACTAGAAATGTGCCCGGCCATAAGAGGTGATTTGTGAAGGTCAGGAAGCACTTGTGCACTTCTCTGGGAGTGTTGGAAGGAGGGGTCAACTTTGAGGTCCTCGCTAATGCAGCCATCCGTGGCCCTTTAAGTATGGATGTTCAGTTGTGGTAATGTCTCTAAAGTTATCTATTTTTTTAAAAAAAGAAAAATGAAAAATTGTAATGGCCCAACAGATGGGCAAGTGCCCAATGTGGACCTGCTCTCTCACTGTAGCCTCTGGCAACAGCAGTCACACTGACTCCTGTGGCAATTCCTGGCTCCATGGTGGTCAGTGAAGGTCTTTGGCAGGATGCTGAAGGTTCTAGGGTTCACTGTCAACTCCCAAGCCACTTCTCTCCTGTCCGGATGCTGGAGAACACAGCGCAGACGGCTTAGGAAGAAAGCCCACATCCAAGAGTTGCAATCCCCATCTACCTTTATGGAAATTTACTTGTTAGTACAGTGAGCTGGAAGCAACTGCTCCGGCAGATTTGCACGTAGAAGCGACTCTTGCAAAATATACCATGGAATGCAAGGGCTTGACAATGTTTACAGACTTGTGTGTGCTTCATAAAGTTATCCATTGACAGGAGGCAGAAATAATGTACCCTAAAGGATTTTTAAATACAGAGATAGAAACAGAACCTGCTCTTTCTTGCTTCTGAAATGTGTGTATATATATATATATATATATATATATATATATATATATATATATCATGGCATTCTCTGTCTGTCTCGTGCTTTCTGTCTCTGTGTGTGTTTCTCTATGTGTCTCTCTCTGTCTTGCTCTGTCTCTCCTTCTAACTCCATCTCTTTCTCTCCCTCCCTCTTCCCAGTCTGTGTATCCCGTAATCTAAAAGCCTTTGTAGATTTTTTTTCCAGTGAGGGAGTTTGGAACTAGTCACAGCACTGATGAAGAAGCCAGTTTCATGAAGCCGCCCACACTGCAGTGGCAACCAGCTGCTTCCATTGTGAGGGTGAGTGTGCACAAGAGAAGGGAACTCCAGCTGAGGATGCTTTAAGAAACAAGTGGTGTCACCCTGTGTCACTCTTCTTTCACTGTTTCCTCTCACTGGCCAAGCTAGGGAAAGGCAAAGAATTCTGGGAAATTAGGCAGAGAAGGGAAAGGCAGGGCCAGATCCCGGGGACATCCTACATCCGAGGGCCACACACTCTAAAGAGGGCTGACACTTTTTCCAAGTTTCATCCTAATAGAATTAAAAAATAATGGATACGGTATATGCTTCTACATCTTTTATCTTCCCTTCATGTTTAATTAGTGATCTGAGAGCAAATCGGATGCTTAAGATTAAATAATTAACCAGAATTGGTCATAAAAAAAAAAAAACAGTCATAAAGAATAGCATCAGCAAAATACAGAGAGAGACAGAGACTGAGAGACAGAGACTGCGAGACAAACAGAGAGGCGCACACAAAGAGAGAGGGAGAGAGAGAAAACTGCCTCAGTTCTTTCTGTCCAGAGCATCCATCCAGACGCACAGACGCAGCTGAAGTCTCTCCTTGAGGCCGCTCTACCCCTTGCTCTTCTTAGGAGTCATGCTCTAGGCTGCACAACGCCCACCCTTGTTGCTTGTACTGGCTAACTTTGTGTCAACTTGACACAGCTGGAGTTATTACCGAGAAAGGAGCTTCAGTTGGGGAAATGCTTCCATGAGATCCAGCTGCAGGGCATTTTCTCAATTAGTGATCAAGGGGGAGAGGCCCTTTGTGGGTGGGACCATCTCTGGGCTGGTAGTCTTGG
>NC_034610.1:42832601-42842882 GCF_900095145.1 Mus pahari | reverse complement strand
CAACAGCAGTAAGGAAATGTAAGCCGAATAAACCCTTTCCTCCCCAACTTGCTTCTTGGTCATGATGTTTGTGCAGGAATAGAAACCCTGACTAAGATACTGCTCCACGGGCCAGGCTGTCTGCTCCCCTGCCTCTGGCTTTCATTTATCTGTGTAAACGATCTCAGATCAGATCCTGAGACTTAGAGGGCAGACGCTGACCCAACACCTACCTAGTCATCTGAACTTAGTTTACAAATTGTATTCTTTTCCTGTTTTTGTTATGGCTGGAGTCTGATGTAAGCTCACAAAAAATTTTTTTTCTTATAGCTAGATGATGCACAGAGTCAATGTGTAAAGTCAGGATCGAGGATGGGAGGTGCAGAAAGAAGAAGACAGAGTATAATTTTCTTCTGATTCAGATAGACAGCAGCTCTTGAGTATAGCTCTGAAATGTGCTGTCTCGGCACACTCACCTAGAACACTGTCACATGAAGCAAATGCCCATTTCACTTCTTTATTCATGTACATATGTATGCGTGATGGTGTGTATCGTGTAAATGAGGTTTTGCCCTATCATGTGCCACAACACATGTAGAGGAAAACCTTCAAGGGTCAGTGTTCTCCTTCACTGTGGCCCTGGGGATTGAACTCACATAGTCAGGCTCACACAAAAGATTGTTATCATCTGAGCCATCTTGTATCTATGAAGGTGATCCTGTAATCCTGTCCTTAAGCCTATTTATATAGTGCACAGCATTTATTTACATATGTTGAATCAAATTTGCATCCCTGGGATGAAATAAACTTGGCTATGACATGTTATATGACATCTTGATATGTTTATGAATTCAGTTTGCAATATATGTCAAGAATTTTGTATCTAGTCTCATCAGAAAAAAATTGGTCTATAGTTTTCTCTTTGTTATGTCTTTGTCTGGCTTGGGTAAAAGAGTAACATTGGTTTCATAAAATGAATGTGGCAGTAACCTTCCGTTTTTATTTTGTGAAAGGTCCACCCACTTGGGGACCTCTGTGTGGCATTAGGATATTGTAACTGGGCTCCATGGCACTTTGGCAATGGTAAGACATGAAGAGTCATTTTGTCTATCTGTCTGTCTGTCTGTCTTTGGCCACATGCTTACCATTCATTCTCACATTTACCCTGCTCCAATATGCTCTCTGAACTTGATTTTCAGTTCACTGTCAGTGACAGCTCACACTGGTCCTCAAGTTGTTGCTGTCCAAACTGGACAGTGACATCAAGCAGACCAGGAGACCAAGCAGATCTCCTTCTGTGTTAGCCACATTCTGTGCACATCTTATCTAGCTCTCAGGGTACTTCTCTGGGGAACAATTTTCTTACAGTCTGGTGGTAGTGAGGTAAACAATATCCCAGGTGGGCACTGGTATCAGGCTCTTCTCCACCAAATGTCAGACATCCTGGCCCATGTTTTAAAATTACCTTCCTTCCCTTTTTAACAAACACCAACAGTAAGAAGCACACAAAATATACAATTTTAACATCTTTCACTATAGTAAGTAAAAATAACCAGTGACAACTGAGTGCTTAGTATGTACCATGTGCTCTTATAAACACATTAGGAACACATCCAGTCGAGGGAACAAATCTCGGTAGTAAATTATATTAATGTCTGTTTTACAGATGAGAAGAGTTGGATAGGGATGTCGAATAACCTGTCCAGTGTTACACAGCTGCTAAGTCCTAAAGGCATGTAAAACTCAATAATAGGACTCCAATCAATGGTCTTATGGACCACAGTAGACTCTCCTTATGTGAGGAGAGTTAATAGCCATTTGCTTTTCTTGAGAATTTTTCATTTTAAAAAGATTTCCATGAACCAAAGGAATATCAATCAGCCACTTTTTATGGATCGTGCTTGGTCTGGGCATCTGATGCTTTTGAGAATAGATGGGCTCAAGTCCCCGCCCTATCATCTCTTAGATCTTTAAGCAAGCCATTTAACTTATATCAACATTAGTTTCTTCTCCACATAACATAAGATTCAAAATAACTGTTAAATAAAATCATGCTTATATTAGCACTTAGCCAGATCATAATAAGAACCGGACATGGGGAAGCTTCTACCATCATGGAGTTCCTTTCTGTAGACACTAAGTCTAAACAACAAATTATAACTGTTATAGTGCAAATGGGAAGTCAGGAGATTAGCTCCTCAAGCTGTGCTATGCATCTGTGTGCCAGGGTTCAGAGGAGGGTGTAGGGGAAAGATGGCTTCTGCCTCATATGAAATGAAAATTTCATATTCCAGAACAGTTCCACTGTTGATTGGAATTGGTGTGTTGGCCTTTCCCATCACGTTGCATCTGAGATGTATTCTCTCTGAAATCATCACAGATCCAGGCACTTTCCCAGAAACCCACAGTTGCATGTCTAGAGATAAGCAGAAACATTGAGACCTTGAAGACAGCGTGATTTTACACAGTGAGCACTTGGTACAAAATAAGCATATAAAACTTACAGGAGTAAGATTACCATTGATACCAGAAATACTAACCTCAGCTTTCCCAAGCTTTTCTTAGAGGACCTCGTTCGACAAGTCCCTTCTTTAGATATCTTTCTTGCTGCAAAATTGAATATATTATCTCTATCCAATTATTATTGTCCTACCCATTATGAAGTCTTTCCTGTGTGTGGTGGGGAACGTGGAAAAAAAAGTAGATTTCAGTCATCCCACAGAAACGGAGGACTTAAAGGAGGACTCTTGGTGAAAAAGGGGAGCTAGCAAGGGGTGGAGGACAGGAGAGTAGTGGGAGAGAGCGGATAAGAACAAAGTGTAATGCCACACAAGTTTGAAAACGTCACAGAAAGATCCATCCCTTTTTAATTTTTTCCTCAAAAATGACTAAGAAAAGAAAAACACTATTCCCCAAGTTAAACATTTTTGCTAGTCTGTTGATCAGTTTCTTTGCTTGAACTTGAATTGGAACGGTAATTTTTTTTACAGACAGGCTCTGCCAGACTTTGACAATTCCCGTCAATTCTAATGCATGCATCTTTAGCTGGGGAACAGCTTTCTCTGATAAGGACTTTTTCTTTGATAATGTCCTTTCCAGACCATCAGGTGAGCTCACCCAATGCTACAAACTAACCCCTGGATTCAGAGCGAAAGAGCAGTCATGTCTATTATTTTCATGATCATAGATAGCATTGAATGTGGTGCCCTCAAGTTTACAGTTCATTAGAATTTGGTGTGCTCACTTTTATTATGCAGCGGATATTATAATGCTTTCATTTTGCATAACTGAGATTCATCCATCAAACACAAATTCTCCAGTTTCCCTCCTTCTGGCCCTTGAAACCTACTACTCCACTTGCTGTTTCTATGGGTTTAACTACTTTAGATAATGCCTGCAAGTATCATCAAGTAGTAATTACCCTTAAGCTGGCTTATTGCATTTAGTAGACTGTCCTTAAGGTTCTCCGTGTTGTGGCATGTGACAGATTTTCTTTTTAAAGATGCGATGGCAATGCACGGTAGGCCACAGTTTTCATCCATCATCTGTTGAGAGCTGTGAGGGTTACTTGCACACTTTGGCTGTTGTGAACGGCGCTGCAGTGACATAACTGTGAGTATATATCTTCTGAGGACTCCACTGAGTCTTGGCGGATGTAGACCTAGGCATGATGAAGCTGGATTATGTAGTAATTCAATCACACCTAGCTATTATCAATGTTCTGCCACTGGCAGTACAGGACTTTCATGAGAAAAAAAAAAAAACTAAAAATTAAATGAGAACTTTCATGTGACTCAGACTGCCCTACATTTATAAGGAAATTCAACCCAAGCACATAAGGAAATTTTAGGAAGAACAACAATTATAAAAGTAGTGGGTAAATTTTTGGTCCACTCGAGCCCCCAGCTTGCTGTACAGGAGCAGGCAGGCTCATGAGAGCCGAACACTTTCTGATGTTCCCTCACTTCACACTTTTGGGGTTGCTCTAGCCTTGGTATTTGTACCTAGAAACTGCAAGACTGTTCCTAATGAGACTTAAAATGTACCCATTCTTTTTTTTATTCATCCGGAAGTTAGAGACTTTGCCCACAGATCTCTGTCGTCTCACCCTTAGAAGTGGCAGCTTAGCTACCGACATCACCCGGGGACGCGGTCCATGTGCAGACACAGCTTCTTGCACACGAAGAAGCAGCAGTATGGGAAGCTGATTTTGCTCAATGGTGTATTCACAGCACTCTGTCAGAGAACTGCTAGGCACCACGGTGACAGAAATGATGGTAGATGGATGGGAGTTATAGGAAGACAATGGAGCCCCTGTTTTAATGTTAATTAGTTGGTCCCTGCTATATATCCCATCTGTTCGCATACTGTGACCCCAACATACATGCTGGAAGAAGAAATCAAAGGACGAAACATAAGTTAAACGGTTCTCATCAAACCTGAAGTATAAAAAAAAAAAAAATTGTCCCAGTGGCTGATATTTATCCAATGGCAGTTTCTCGCCCTGCCCTTTGAAATGAAATGCAGATATGAAATTATAGTTAAGAGAGGATGTTTCTAGTTCTTAACTCTTTTCTTCCCCTCTCTGGCTGTTATGGTTTACGGAACTTTACATGATACCAGTTTGCTATTGGACTAGCAGCTGTGTCGACCATTTCTTCTGTTCAGCACCACTGTGAGTTGAGAGGTAGAGAGAGGTCTGTCTTTAAACATTTATTTATTTTTTTTAATAGCATACATACAGAGTATTAAGTTTCATTACGGAACTAAAACAATTTTTATGTATGTGAGTAAAACTGTAGCTGTCTTCAGACATACCAGAAGAGGGCATCAGAGCCCATTACTGATGGTTGTAAGCCACCATGTGGTTTCTGAGACTAGAACTCGGGACCTCTGGAAGAGGAGTCCATGCTCTTAACCACTGAGCCATCTCTCCAGTCCCCCACTAAAACAATTTTTAAAGAAATTCTTTCCCTTACTTTTTTCTTCTGACCCCCTGAGTGCCTGACCCCCTGAGTGCCTGACCCCCTGACCCTCTGCGGCCCTCCCAGCTCCTTTTCTTGTGTGTCTCGTGTGTCTTATTTCCATTCCCCACTTCTTCAGTGCTTCCCTGTCCCATGCTCTTCTTTCAAGTTTCGTAGCCTGTACTCAGACTCACAAGCATTGAGATGCACACGTGTAAACATTAAAAAGCTAAGAGGCACGTAAGAGCGAGAACATGGGACACTGGCCTTTCTCCATTTGTGTGACCTTGCTTAATGCTTTTTCATATCCACCCATTTTCTCACAAATTTTATACTTTCACTTGTCTTTGCAGGTGAATGCAATCCCACTGTGCCTAAGGAGCACACTTTGATTATCTGTCCATCTGATGATGGGCACACAACCTGCTTCCATGTGCAGGAATCTCTGTGGCAGGGATCTGGTAATTTGAGCTCTTCAAATGCTAATGGTGATCTTGAAATGAAAGAAGTTCTACTGGGGTTGGATGTGTCTCAAGGAAGAGAGAAGACAGAAGTTCCTAAGTGTGGGTTCAAATATTTGTTGTAGAAGGTCTAGCAGGGAGGGAGAGCTGGAACACAGAATATGTATTTCCAGAGAACAAATCAGATAATACAGAGGTAGTGACATGTCTGACTTCTCTTCACGCTGAAGTCAGACCTGAACATCTATTCAACTCCATGAGAAGGCCGAGTATGTTAAGTTTAGGCTGTTGCTTTCCATGTTCTTAGAGCTTATACCCACTGTGCCTCTGGAAGACATTAATGTGAAGGAAGAA
Organism: Mus pahari; assembly: GCF_900095145.1. NCBI lineage: Eukaryota > Metazoa > Chordata > Mammalia > Rodentia > Muridae > Mus > Mus pahari. The sequence continues at coordinate 42,837,124 of NC_034610.1, read as the reverse complement.
GAAACAGGAGAGGGAAGAGTTGGAAAGGAAAGAGAAGAGAAGGAAGGAAGGAGGGAGGGAGGAAGGATGGATAAGGAGTCTTCAGGACTGAGGAATGGAGAAATAGCTTCTCCGTGGCTGCAGTTCCCTTTCAGGTAAAGAGTTTCCCATTGCAACTTGAGGCCATTATTTTCAAATTATCTATTTGAGGTTTACAGGTCAAATACACAGATTCTGGTGTACGGCAGCTGAGCACAGACTTTCCTTCCATCACTGTGGGCTCTGAGGCAAAGAACTTACCATGCTGTGTCCCACTTTCCTTTCGTCTAAAACAGGCAGAACAACATTCCTGTTCTCATGGAGGTTACCAGGAGGATTCAATGTGTTTCTCTCAGTGATGGGCCTGGAACTGCAGCTTGACACATGTGTATGGTAACTAGGGAGCTGCCTACACCAGTGGTCAAGAGAACACCTCGGGTGAGCAACCTGGAAAGCTGATCTGAAACATAGGTAAGACTTTGCATCGTGTTTTAAGAGCACGTTGTGACGAGCATTGTCTCATTAAATCTTAACAAAGGCTGGGCTACATTCCACCACATGAGCATGAGCCCATTCTTGCCTGAATTTTATAAATGAGACAAAAACAAAACAAATGACACAACTAAAGCAGGTGTGTTACCAAGGAGAACACACACACACACACACACAAACCTGCTCCCTATAATGGCAAGTAAAAGTACTTTAGGAGTATCAGATTCATTCTTTAAGTAGTAACCAATGATTGTCCTGTCCTAGGCATAGAAATGGGAGAGGACGCATTACATAGAGAGGACTGATCGGGGTGGGGTACACTATACAAATAAATAAAACAAAAGTCATCTGCTATTTTCGACAACTTTTAAGAAAAAGGCCTGGATTTTGATCCATGGAGTTTCGTGAGTATAACATGTCACTTAGATCTATTTCTTTTTGTTATCGCTGCTAATACAGTAGGAGTTAAGCTTTGGGTAGATTGTTAAGATCAATTGGACTAGCACCACATCGGGGGGCGGGGGACAGAAAGGGTAGAACAAATATGGTTTCTTTATAGGCATTTTCTGTGTTGTATACACCCCTGATGGCTTCCCACGCAATCCTTCAGCCACAATGCAGGAGCATCACGCACGCATAGGCAAGGTTTTATTTCCTGTGTTCTCTTCAGCTGAATCCCAAACCAGTTAATTCTACTTCTGTACCATGTGAAAAATACCAAGAAACATATTTTTAGGGGGGTAAATCTTATTATTCACAACAGCCTAATAATTCTGAAATGAATAGTCATGCAGGACAGTATTAGAAGGGAGGCTCAGATGCACACACGCAGGCAGAGATAGACTTTCACTCTGTCACACAGAAGGAAAAGGAAGGCTGGTTGCTTTGTAACAGCAGTCCACTGTTGTCTCCTAACAAAGGCAAAAAAAAAAAAAAAATTTAAACTGACTGTTGGAGCTGTCCTGTGACATTGCTATTCAGACCTAGGGTGCAACGCAATGCTTCTCACCCTGTGTATCACAACCCCCTCCCCAAAGACCACCGGAAAACACAGATATTTACATTACAATTCATAACGGCAGCAAAATTATGGTTATGAAATATCAATGAAAATAATGCTATGGCTGGGGGAACCGTAATACGTGAGGAGCAGTATTAAAGGGTTGTGGCACGAGGAAGGCGGAGAAGCACTGATCTAGTGAGTTTTTGACATTAGGGTTTCCACCTTCAACATCCCTCGACATCGTTGTACAGCTGCATATCCCATATGAAACAAACACATGTACATATAATGGAAACGTGCCTTTTCCTGGTTCACTGCACGTGGCGGCTCAAGTCTTTATGGAATTGCTTCCACATCAAACCCACGCAGCGAATGTGCAGTGTATGCAAAGCTGTCTAGGCGCTGTCTCCTTCTAAGCTTGCTTTTGCCCTTCCCAGACCCTTCCTCCCACAGACCGCTTGCTCCATCCTCAGGGTCCTGGCATCCAGACGCTAGAAACGATCATTTTCTACAATGCCAAACACAACCCACACGCCTGCCTAAGCTTCCTCTACCTAAAATTCCCTCTCATTTGCCGTATGTTTGTTCTACTGTTTGCTACCGTCAAAATCCCTCGAGTTTCCTCTCAAACCTGCCTCCGTCTTCCCAGACGCCAAGAAGCAGTGCTTTCTTCTTATGCATGTACCATTACACATTTGAGACAGTTTACCACACCGACTCTTTCACTCCTGTTTTCTCCTCAGACTCCGAAGAGTCACCCATCAAATATGCCACAGTAAAGCTGGGGACTAAGCCAAGTTGTATTCGGGCGCTACCTAGAAACTACTCTAATTATATTTTCTATAACTTACAAATACATCAAGGGCACGTTTTTTTTTTCTTCCAGTCCTTAAGGCTATAGGATAGACATGTGTGTAGGCATGTTAAGCAAGCATCGAACACACCACCTGCATTTTTCACTCTTAGCTTTTATTCTCCATGCTTCTTGTCACCAGGGCATCCCCGCGTAGGGTCTGGAGCGTCTGGGGCCCCGGCAGGTCCTAGCATGACTTTCGGACCCAAAGCCTCTATTAAATAAATAGGTAAACAGAGGCTGCAAAGAACAGGTCCAGTTGCAAAGTGGTCTGATTTTTTTTACTCTTCTCCCTCCAGGAAGCAATTTTGCAGCACTTAATTCAGAGTCCACATCCAGCAAGTGCTTAAACACAGTGTCTTACAGCCATTTCACCTCATTTTATTCCAATTAGGAGGTTTAAAAGCCGTCTCCTTCCCTTCGTTCCTCCACCTCTACCCTTTCCGTTCCTGTCTTTTAATGAGTTTTTAGTGTTTTAGTTAATATCACAAACATGTGAATGACACAGCCTCTGAACAGATGGAGCAGAGTGGTTTAGGGGGTGCGATGCATAGTTTCTGTTTTGTTAGCTCATACTGCCCTCTTCTGGTCACTGAGCAGATTTAAAACTTGGCTGGGTAGAAAAATCAAAAAGCAACCAACCTCTAAACTAAAAAAAAACTAACTAACTAACTAACTAACTAACTAACTAACTAACTAACTAACTAACTAAAACCACGAACAAAACTGTGCGAAGAATAAATGACAGTGTACAGGGAAATAAAATTTTTCCATATAAATAGCCATGACATTTAAAGTCATAAAAATATGCAATACCACTATCTATGTGTGACTAATTAACATTTTTTTTGTTACTCTTAAAAATCCAAAATACTGCTGTCTTCCCATTTTTGTCTTTTTGTCATTTTTACGCGGGTAAACTCATGTAATCTGTTGAGTGGAATGTCGCTGGAATGGCTTAGGGGTTCTCTTCCTTGTTCCAGCTCCCCTGAAAGCTTGTGGGGTAGGGTAGTTTGCTGTATAACCAGTGACATGGTTTCTTGCCTGGGTTCATCAGTTAGGTGATCAGGGTCCAGGAGCTGTCTCAGCTCTCAGCTGTTCTTCATCTGCTTGCGGCCGGAGCCATACCTGCTCTGCCTTCCTTAGCAAGGATAACAGAAATAGAATGAAGTGCTACATGTGAAGGCTTTGAAAGGACCTCATTCACACAGTCTGTGGTGGTTATCTCCATGTAAATACACTGTTGTTATTTGTAATTAGTGTCTGAGTGTGTGTGTGTGTGTGTGTGTGTGTGTGTGTGTGTAGATCAGAGAATACTTTGCAGCATCGGTTCCCTCATTCCCCCATGTGGGTTCTGTAAATCTAATTTTAGGTCATCAGGCTTAGTGGCAGACACCTTTACCCACTGAGCAATTAGTTTGCCCAAGAAGACATTTGCAATACGGATTTTAGATGCTATACTTCCCAGTGAAGTTCAGTTTCATTAAAAACAAAACCAAAAAGAAATCCTTGATATTTTAAGATTATGAAAATAATTTGATAGCTAAAGACGTAAAAAGAAAAATTTCAGCTTTTCCTTTCCTGGAACTCTTTAGAAGAACAAAGGCAAATGACTTTCCTGAATGATTTCCAAGGCAATCTTAGGGAAAGACAGGGTGTTTCCTTGAAACTCAGAGAACACTGAAAGCATACTATTGTTGTAAACACAGACTTCGTATTGTATTTAATGATAGCTTGTAGTCATCTGATAGATTTTGTATCTTTAAAATAAAACCTCACTGCCAACTGTACACTATGGCTGTGCAAAATGGAGTAACGTACCTTAGCACTGCATGCCCACGGAAGAATCCTGTGCATCGCTTGATCTAGCAAGGACAGAAACTGAGGCTTAGGAAAGTTGGAAAGCTTGCCCACAGTTACATGATTCTTAAATGGTAGGGTCTAAACTAAAGCTGGCTTGGCTCAAAGTCTTGTGCCAGCAAAGGTACTTGCCACCAAGCCTGAGGACCTGAGTTCAGATCCTGGGACCCACATGGTGGAAAGAGAGAACTTAATTCCAGCAAGTCATTCTCTGGGCTTCACACATGCTTCATGGCAAGAGAACACACACACGCACACACACACACACACACACACACACACACACACACACACACA
>NC_034610.1:42813293-42832551 GCF_900095145.1 Mus pahari | reverse complement strand
GCACGCACACACACATGCACACACATGCACGCACACACACACGCACACACACGCACACACACATGCATGCACGCACGCACGCACGCACGCACACATGATTAAATGATAAAAATGTCAAAGGAAAGGTGAAACCTTGGAGTCAAACAACTGCTTGATCTTGGTTGATCTCTCTACTGGTCTGTGCTAAATCTGTCCAGCCTACCCTTGACCTTGCGTCTGCTAGCTTACGGAAAATGAAATGCTCTTACCAAATAAACCGGGGGAAAAAAAGTATATTCTGTTTATAAATTTGGGAGCACTATGGCATTTTTCACTTTTGTCTTTTAAGTGATGTAAACTTATCTAAGAATGTTTTTCAAAATGAGGAAGTTGATTTTGAGTCTTGTTTTGTTGTTGTTGTTGTTTTGTCTTTGTTTTTGTTTTTGTTTAAGAGAAAGAGCATGAACTTGGGTGTGTAGGAAGTGGAAGTGTTTTGGAAGAGCTGGAGAAGGGAGAAGAATATGATCAATATATATTATATGGAAAAATCCAGTTGGTGGGAACACCTCCTCTATTCCACCATGTGATTTGGCTGGAAGTGCCTTTATTCCATGAGCCATCGTGCCAGCCACATGCCTATCTTTAATGTGGCAAGCATCCACATACAGGTCTTGATGCTTACATGGCAAGCACTTTGCTTGTGGAGCCAATGCTCCCTCTCTCAACCCTCAAGCTCCTCCTCAGCAAGGGTCACCGTCCTCCAAAGATGTAAGGATGGAACTGGATAGGTTGACAGTGAACCTTATTCATTAGCTGAGTAACATGAAGTCTGTGCTTAACCTGCAGCCCAGTTTCAGCCCACTAAGACATGCTAATGGCACTGCTTTTATTTCAGAGGACTGTCATGGTGCTCATGTGACTTAACACAAGCAGGGCCTGGAGCATTGCCTGTACAAAGATGGTGCGACACAACTATGGTACCGCTGCTAGGGCAAGGGTAACAGACAGATGAGAAACTCAAGAGAGGAAGTCACAATGTCAGAAGTGACTTGAAGGTAGAAGTATATGCTACCTCAATAGACGGAAAAAAAAAAAGACCTTTCTTGCTCCTTGGCAGATAGAATTAATATCATAGAAATAGGTTCAGTAAGTCCATCTACGGGTTCAATGCAATGTTTATCAAAATTCCAATGCCATTCACCAGAGAACTAGGAAAAAAGGCAATCCAAAAACTCCTATGGAACACAAAGGAGGACAAGAATCCAAAGCAATTCTACAAAGACTGACTGTCACAACACCTAACCTCAATTGTATGATCGAGCCACAGTGACAAAGTCTACCCTGGACTTCCATAGAAAGAGGCAGGTAGACCAATGGAACAGAATGGAGAACCTGAAATGAACCAAGGAAGCTATGGCTGTCTATGTTTGATGAAGGTGGTAAGAATCTGCAGTGGAACAAAAAGTAGCTCATTCAACAAGTGTTGCTGGCAAAAACCAGTTGTCCACCTGCAGAGGAATGAATTATCATTAACCCAGCACAAAACCAACCAGAAGTAGATCAAAGAACTTACCTTAAAAACCTAAAACTCTGGCATTGCTAAAGAAAAACATAGAGAATGTTCTTCAAGACACTGGGTTAGACTACATTAACACAGGGACTAGGCTCAAGAATCCTCAGACAGGACTATTTGAAAATAAAAGATTTCTGGATAGCCAAAGAAACTCTCAGCTAAGCAGACAGACAGTCCATAAAATGGGAGACGAACTTTGCTAGTTATATTTTAGACAAACTTCAAGAATAAAACCAAGCCTGCCAGTCAATAAATGAGTTAATGAAATGAATTACCCAGAATGAGAGATCATTTTATAAATCTCTAGCTGACAGACTTCCCAGTTTTAGACTCCCTCATCTTGGAAATGAGAAATTAAACACAAGTTAAAGCAATAAACACAAGTGGCCAATAAGTATTTTAAAACTGCTTAACACTTGGAGATACGAACTAACACCAGAATGGCTATAAAGAAATTTGACAACAAATGTTGGAGAGGGTATGTGGAAGGAATGCTACTTATTACAGTTATTGTGGAAATCAATGTGGAGGTTCCTCAAAAAATTAAAAATCTGATGCAGGACCCAGCTACAACACTTCCCAGGACCCAAAGGACTCCCAAGGGACTTCATATCTACTATAGAGGCACCTGCACGTCGTTGTTTTTCTATGTATGAAAAATAGCTATGAAAGTGAACTGGTCGAGATGAGGATGAATAGGTGAATGGATAATAAAATGTGCTGGATACACGAAATGGAATATTACTCGGATGTGAAAAGTGAAAATTACAAGAAATGGATGGATCTGGAAACTATGATATTCAATGGGTTGGCCCGAACTTGGAAAGACACAAATGATATGTTCATCCTAAGACTAAAAAGTCTAAAAAGGAGACCAGCATAAAGTGATGTTAGGTGTGCAGGAAGATGAAAAGTAATGAAGGACACAGGGGTCATGGGGGTGAACAGTCCAGAGGGGAAGACCACGAGGGAGAGCAGAGGAAGCAAGGGGATGGGGAGAGGTGAAGAGGTGGAAGTCTGCAAGCACCTAACTTATTTCATGCAGGTTAAAAAAATATTAATTTTAAGACCATTTATTACTTTTCTTAGCTAGCCCCCTCTCAGTAGAGACATGGAAATATGTATTTTAATGTCTTTCTTTACTGACAATATTGAACTGGCTATCAATTGAAAGGTGTTAACTTTTATTTCATTTTATTTTATGTATATTTTTTTGGTTCTATTTTTTAAGAGTGTCTGCCTTTGTAATCTTAAGAAGGGCATCTTCCTTTGCTCAATGTGGGAGAATTCATTACAGAAATGCTGCGGAGCCTCCCCGCCAGAGGAATTCCGAAGTGTTTTCTGAGAACGGGAGACAGCTCTGCTTAGATGTGGCCAGGAAAGCGGTCACTTTGGTTACACTCAGCTCCAGAGTCGCTGGGGAGAGATCAGGTCTCAGAGGACACAATGGGGACTTCTGCAGCTGGCGTGTTGTCCCACAGCGAAACAGGGGTGTGCGTTCTTCCTCTTACCCTGTGGGGCCCTCTGCACATCCTGTTAGAAATTAACAGAAGGTTTCCTCCAGCGCCACTCTCTTGTTAGGACAGAGCTTCAGGAAGGACCCTGAAACGGATGACTGAGAGTAAGGAGTTTAATGGAAGGCATTAGTGCCACAGTCAACCACACAGAGATGCCAGATGCTCCGAGAGGAGTTCAGGTCCAGGACTAGAGCCGTCAGTGTCTCTGAAGACAGCGATCCTGGGCGCATTCGGCAGAGCTGAAGTCTCTGTTTTATGCCTTTCTGAGGGTGATGGAGCGCTCACAACAAAAGCCTGCAGCCAGACCCTCTGATTCCTAGGCAGGAGGCAAGGAAAGGAGTGGCGAGCAGTGTACCTGTGCCCCTTTATTGTTAACTCATTTCTCAGGAGAGACATTCCAGAACCGGGAAGTCTGGTAGCTAGAGATTTACAAATAGGCCTCAGTTTGGTGCCTGCTGCCGTCAGCTTGTCCTAAGCAGAGGCTGGATCCTAACATTACATTTTTTTAGACATTTTTGGTCTCATCAGAGAATTTCAATCTCTTACTCTCTCTCTCTCTCTCTTTCCCTCTCTCCTCTCCCCTCCCCCTCCCTGTGCCAAGTAAGACATAAACACAACTATCTGTGACAGCTAACCTGAATAACCCCCACAGCATAACCTTTGAGTTTCCGGCTTTCTTCATTATTTTAGAATCCTCTCAGCTGACTGTCAAGTTTTAGACCTCACTAACTTTGTTATAGATACCACCTCTAGCTGGGGTAACACTTCGCTGAGTTGTTTTGCTGGAATTTGGAGTTAGTGTTGCCTGGTTCAAGTTAGCCCAATCTTTAGAGCCCTCCCTTGGGAGACTTGTGGGCTGAAAACCACCCTCAGATCACGTGAGTCCTGCCTTTTGTCTATGTCCTGTGAGAGGCATTAAACTTGCACATCTGTGCAGACCGTCCCCCCCCAGCTACTTCTCATTTCCTTGCTCCAGCCCCCAAATCATCTTTCTGCACACCTTTCAGACCACCCTGTCAAGTTGTCCTACAACCATCCCTAAGCCCTGCCGTCGGTTACCTGGATCTGAGGTTTAGAATTCAGCACCTCTCAGATACCGTCTCCAGAGAAAAACATGCTGTTCCCACAGTTGGTTTACCATGAGGGGAGGAAAGAAGGTATCATCTATCAGCACTTACAAGATTTGATATCTGCTCAACTAGGCAATTGATGCGTATGTGGTCTGAGCCACAGGCCATGTCTCAGGAAGATAACATTGTCTGGATTCTCTAGACACCAAGGGCAAAGTTCAAGAGAGGGAGTCCTGTGTAACTCAGATCCTGAAAAAAAAACCACCACTGACTCTTCCTTCTTGTGGTGGTTTGGTGAGAATGGTGTCATGGGCTCAAATATTTAAATGTTTTTGTCTGTCGTTGATGAAACAGTTTCAGAAGGATTAGGAGGCATGCATGGCCTTCTTGGAAGGGTGTTACTGGGAAAGTTTTGAGGTTTCAAATGCCAAGACCAGGCCCACTCTTGCTGTTTTTGCTTCCAGTTGTGGATAAGATGAAACCTCCCTGTTACTGCTCCAGCATCATGCCCACCTACCTACCATCATGCTTCCTACTGTGACGATCATGAACTACTAGGAGTCTGCTAATGAGACAGCATTAAACCGACTCTAAAGACTTCTTATTATAGTTCTCTGCATACGTTAGTGCGTCTCTCAACCCTCAACAGAGAAGCTTTGTTTGTAGTAGATGGTGATTAACATAGAGACCCACAGGCAGAGAGGTGGCTCAGTGGTTAAGAGCACTGTCCTTCAAGAGGTCCTGAGTTCAATTCCCAGCAACCACATGGTGGTTCGCAATGATCTGTAATGAGAGCTGATGCCCTCTTCTGGTGTTTGAAGATAGTGACAGTGTCCTCATATAGATGAAATAGATAAATCTTTAAAAAAGAAACATAAAGACTCCTCATGAAGTCATGGAGTACTCACCCCAAATGTATTATCCCATCCTCTTCTCAAGGCTCACGAATCATCTCAGGAGATGGGGTAGAAGACTGTAAGAGCTAGAGGTGGTGACCTACAGTGTTTTGAGCACAATGGCGATGTTGCACATATGAACTCACAGCAGTTATGAAAGACAAAGTTTCAACATGGAGTGGAGAGTTGGGCACAATGTCTCATCCTTAGAGCTGAGGAGTTATTGATAATTGATAGTTTCTGCGAAAGGGAGCATTAGTTTTCTCTAAGGGTGTGGCCCCCATTAGGTCTTGCATCACTGGATGGACATATTCTTAAGACTATATAGTCAACACCAGTGGACTGGATAAATTTAAGAAAAATGACAAAAAGTTGAGGCGCTGTGAACTGCAGAGTGAACCTGGGAGGGACTGTGGAGGTTGATGAATAGAATCAAACTATAATGTATGAAATCATCAAAGAAATAATAAAAATATTTTTAAAATTATAAGGTACACATATTTAATTTTGTCATTAAAGTTAAAACATAAAAGTATACTGAGATAGATAAAGGTACACTAATGAGGTAAATATTGTGATTGGTTGAAAGAGACTTCCCCTCATTGGCTCATATATTTGAATGCTTGTTCCCCAGTTTGAGGAACTGTTTGGGAAGGATTAGGGGGTGTGGTCTTGCTGGAGGAGATGCGTTACTGGGAGGGTTTTTGAGGCTTCAAAAGTCCATACCATTTTCAGCTAGCTCTCTCTATATTTCATGGTTGTATCTCAAGGTGTGAACTATCAGCTACTGTTTGGGCACCATGCTTGCCTGCCTGCCTGCTGCCATGGTCACTGCCATAATAGTCACAGACTCACCTGTTGAGTGTAATTTTAGAACCACACTTCTGCCTTTCCTGGGAGCTTGGCCTTTGCTCTGACCCCTTCCAGTTCCCTTTGTTCCAACCCTATCACAACCATCCCCCAACCTGGAAAAGGCAGGAGCTACTGTCCATGTTCCACCGGCTTCCTTCGGCTTCTCTTCTGCACCTCCTGGCTATCTTTGCCAACCACCAGCTACTGCCTTTGCCCGGGAGCTATGTTACCAGCCCCACCAGAGCCCTTTGAGTATGAGGATAAAATACACATACTTAGCCTTATTGTTTTAGAATTTGTCTACTAGCACAAATGCTGGGCCCTGAATCTCCTGCCCTAGTCTTATCGGTTATCAGCTAGCTCCTGCCAACCTCCTCGGCACCCACCCACGTTGGAGGCTGAAGGCCCTAGGTGGCCCTGAGGCCTTACACGGCTGCTGCTTTATTCTCCTTTCAATACATGGCTGCAAAAGCCCTCTCTTTTTCCTCAGCCCCCCCCCCCATTTTTTTAACTCCTGGGACCTGGAAGACATATCTTTTCCCTTTGTCCAGCAATTGGCTTCTACCTTCTTATTGACCAAATCAAGAACCAATTAAGGAACCAGATTTTAGTATTAGCTCCTCCCCCTATACTCCCCCTCTGAACTATAAGTCCCAACAAACTCTTTTTTTTTCCTATAAGTTGGAATGAGATCTTATCACAGCAATAGAAAAGCAGCTAAGACAGATATGCTTGTTCATTTTCATATGAAGCATTAAATCTGAGGTGAATGTTTGATAATGCAGGGTATGGAGAGTTTGCAAAGTTCTCCAGCGTTTATCTATATTTTATTTTATAATTATCAATGATGAGAATACTTCTTTGCATAAATAAACAATACAAAATGGCAGAAATATGTTTAGGACTATGTAGGGCACCAGGGACCATGTTGCCGGACAGACAGAAGAACTGGCAAGGTGGAGTGAGGGTTTCCCTAAATACCCTGGATTTATTATATGCTTGATTTAGAATTACTTTTTGGTCATTGAGCACTCAAGATTGTTGCCAGTTTTTTTGCAATTCCCACATCCAGTTACACAAATCCATGGAAAATCAAGAACCAAGATGTAAGAGGCTGGATTTGCAGAGACCTCTCAGGGGAATCTAAGGAACGCTTCAAAGGCTGGCTAATTTCTTACCACTGAGCTTATAGAATTTTGTGCTTTTTCTATAAATGTATTTGGCCAGCATGCGTGCATCTTATCTTCTTTAAAAGATGTTGAAGATGAAAAGAAGGAGAAATATAAAGAAATGCAGAAAACAAGCAATGTTTCTATAAGCTGAACATGAATATGTCCTGTCATCAAGCAATTCCAAGGGAAGTAGATGCACAGTAGAGTTATTTGTAATGGACCCAAACTAGAAGTTACCCTGGCATATCAGCAGGAGAAGAGCGAAAGCAACTCAGAATAGTCATCACACGGAAGGTAACCCAGCAGCAGCAGCAGCAGCAGCAGCAGGAGCAGCAGCAGCAGCAGCAGCAGCAGCAGCAGCAGGAGTAGCAGGAGCAGCAGTAGCAGCAGCAGCAGCAGCAGCAGGAGCAGCAACAGCAACAACAACAACAGCAGCAGCAGCAATAACAAGATGGCACACCAATAGATAGCCACATCAACATGAAGGTATCAACATGTGAACTTCATGAATCTGAGTATGCAAAACTCACAAACAGGTCAAACAGATGTCTGTTTGGAGACGCTTGAGGGGAGGATTGAATTCAGAAAACACACGGAAGTTCTTGTTTGGGAGGTACAATCGAATGATTTATCAGTTGATGAACTTCTGTTGAGCAATATCTTTATAAATATGCAATTTCTGTGTATGCCCTCTGCTCCAGTAACTTTTTTGAACTTTACCAAAGAATGCCTGATCCCTCAATCCAAGATCAAGCTACCTGGAAAAGTGTCATGGCTCACTTAGCAGACCCCAGAGTAGGAGAACAAAACGGAACTCACTCCTTTAGGTGTCCTTTAAGACACACAGGAAAGGAGACCTGTGAGAACCCATCCCAGATAGTATGGCAGGGTATGGCAAATAGATGGGAGCAAATATAAGTGGCTGTGGTGCCAAGAGCACGTGGCTTAGGCCTGATCGTACATCCAAGAAGGGCTTCTGTTGATTGTGGTCTACAAACTTTCCTTCTTGTATTTATAGAGTGGAGCTGGAGAGTCTTCGGAAGTTATCTTTCTGGGACTATATATTACCATCCCTATTTCCTCTGTGGTCTTCTCAATAATTTAGCTTACAAAGTGATCCTGAAATGACCCAGTCTTCCATAATCTTTGGGGTTGGCTGTTGGTAAGAGAGAGTCATAAACAGTAGTGGTGTTGACGTGATTTTCTAGAATAAAACTCTTCCTTGTAAAATGAGAAGTCTTTTCCTGAGTTTGACGAACCACAGTGGCTTGTAGTGTTTCTTCAGGCACCGTGGCCTGGAGTGTTTCTTCATGTTGCTCTGGGTTCCTGGAAGGCAGAGTCAATAATGTCAGCCTGCCCGTCATCCTCTCCCGTCATGTCATTGAGAAAGCCATGGTGGATTTTCAAGTCAGATTCTGGAGCACTGGAGAGACCACTCTCTTGTTCAGCTCAATTGAGAATTAGCTGAGACACCTACAAAGAACCGCCAACATAAGAACAGAATCTATGGTGTGACTCATGACCCTGACCACTGTCTGGCTTTTGGAAAAACAAGGGGATGACTATGTTGAGAAAGATCTGAGAAGAGTGATTTCACATGCAGCAAATTTTGAATTTAGTGTAAGGTGGTCTTAGGACCTGTTCACAAAAGGAGAGAGATGAAGGAGATAACACATTTCCTCTTGGTGCCGGAATTTATATCTAAGGTTTTAGCTAGCTGTGTGTTCAGAGCTTTGGGCCAAAACTCCACTTAGCATACAATTATGAGCTTAAGGTGTCAGAAAGGCTACCGCCCAGAATGAGCTGAGACTTGAAAGAGATGCAAAACTAAATATTAGGAAAATATGAAGGGAAATTACAAGAGGGGGTTTGAGTTTTGAGTAAGAAAAACAAGGAAGTGATTTGCCCACCCCCTGGGGCAGGTGATCTAATGTTGACAGATTCACAGACAAGTAGAACATTCTCCTTCTTCAGCAGTCTCCGTAGACAGGGCTGCTTAGAGCAAGGCTAGTCCGTGGAAGCCAAGGCTTGTTGGGAATTTTTGAAAGAGATGAAGTTTATCACATGAAACTGATCAAAGGTAGTCTGTTCTTTTGGTGTACAAGGCAAATTAGGACAAAAAAAAATACCCTGAGTTTTCATACCTGCCAAAAAGTAATTGTTGGTCACACGCAGACAACATGGAAACGACCCCCCCCCCCAAAAAAAAAGAAACACAGTACAATACATAGTGAGTTAGACTCTGCAAACTTAAAAGATCAGAACTGTTAGAACTGGACAAAATTCTAGGACCATATCTTGAAAGGATGGTCCCAACGTGGTGACATGGTGACCGCAGAGAGACGAGGTCATTTCTGGAGATAGTACCTGGTTTGTGAAAGTAAGTGTTGCTGAACCGAGTTCGTCAGGTTGACTGGGGGGCTTTTGGGGGGAAGTGGTGTCCATCTTGATCCCTACATGCTGGTTACAACATCAGGGCGGAGAACTCTAAGGATGGGACTCAGTACTGACATTCTCTCCTCTTTTGTATTTTTATGGCTGTCTGAATTCTGTAACATATAGACTGTATCTGTGAGGGTCGATGAAAAGCTGACCTATATAAGCATGTGCATATCCAGACAGGGATTTAGACTAATCATGGAATAAGTGTACTAAAATTATTTTGACAAGAGTAGGAAAATAGGCCTACTAATCTACTCCAAAGCCTCAAATTACTTTCTTATAGAATGAGAGTAATGTTATTATCTTTTCCATACGGTTGGTGTGGAAATCCAATAAGAGAATTGAATAGAAAGCACCCTACTTAACTCCAGGCTTAGCAGTTGCCTAGCACTCAATGTCTGCTTTATTTGATACTGCTGCTAATACACTTACAGTTAGTAAATAACGCAAAATATCACACCAAAAGCAAAACAAAACAATCTCCAAAAACCTAAAACCAAAAACATGTGGACAAATGGACTCCATGTGTACAGAATCAGGACAGCATAACTTGGGGGGAATTGATAGGAAGAGTACGTAGCTGTTGGTCGATCAGGAAGCACGTATGAGCTCGGGTGCATCTGCCACTAAAATTCTGTGTCTGTCTTCAGTTGCTCTGGCAGAATTGTAGTGTCTAGAGCAAGAGATGTAACTCCCCGTTACTGTAGCTGTCTCCACACTGAAGGTTCTGAGTTCACATGGAGAGTTCAGATAATTGCCAGCGTTTCTAGAGCCCCATCCAGAATATGGACAGCGGAATTATGACCACTTCTTTAAACAAATGTTGACCTTTTGGAGCTCTTTACAGAGATCTATGTAATTCTGTGATGATATTAAAACTCAAGACATTTAAGAGATTTTAAATTTTATTTATTTATTTTGTCTGTATGTACTATCTATGTCTGTGTGTAAGTGTTTGTATCTGTCTATATATGCATGCATGCATGTATGTATGTATGTATGTATGTATGTATGTATACATGCAGAATAGAGTCCAGGTCACTATCTTTATAATAACTTACTATCACGCCAATGACCCAGTGTAGCATGGTGTGTGTGTGTATGCACATATGTATGTATCTGTGTGTTCATATATATATATATATATATATATATATATATATTTGTGTGCATGCATGCACATATACAGGTGACTATAAGTGCATGTGTGGAGGCCAAAGGCAGATATTGATATATCTTTACCAATCATTCTCTACCTTGCTTATTGTCTCTCACTAGACCTGGGGTTTATCAACTTAGAAGACAGGCTGATCAGGAAGATCCTGGTGTCTACCTCTATCTACCTCTCATTTTTAGGTTCCAGGGGTGTCATCATTTCCAACTTTTTACTTGAGTATGGGGGATTTGAACCCATGCTACACTAGGCCATTAGCATGATAGTAAGTTATTACCTGGACTCTGAATTCATCTGGCTTCTTGGGTAGGCTCTTTATCCACTGAACTATCTCCCCAGCCCTAAGATATTATTAAACAATCATTAAGAGTTTAAGAGAGGTGAAAATGTACCACCAAACAAAGCATTGTGAGGAAGAGTTATTTTTCCTATTTCCAAGGGGTAAAACTTATAATGCCATGTAAATTCAGAGGGCAGTTGCTTAACATTTGAGTAGTATTCAAAGTAATTAACTTTACTAAAAAACCCAATGAATTATTTTGTGAAGTCAGTAACTTATCATTCAAGGATGTTATGGAAATTGCATACATAAAAGAAAATCCTGTGCTTCAGCTAATTAATACATTTATACTTCTATTAAAATTCTTGTTATTTTGTTGATAAAGTGAACTGCACCCACTCGGCAGCCTGGAGTCACACAATGGCCTTTTTAAAGGCTTCCAAGTTAATTTGATGCCTCTTTAAATGTTGTGGTTTCTGATGCTACTCTTCACAGACAGCCCCAGTGTTAAAAGTTTGTAGACAAAAACAAAACACACAAGGTTGGCCAATGTATAAACAAAAGAGGTTTGTTCGAGTGAACTTTTGGGAAGCGTATTCCAACATTACCCAAACAATGGCGATAACCCTCCATCACAGTGTACCTGGGAGAGACATCATTTATAGCTAAGGTAGCCGAGCATTAAAAGAAAACAGACTGAAGGTGAAATTCTATAGTGTTGGTGAGTTTTTAACTATTACAGTTCTAAACAGGCTGATTGAATCCTACCAAAGATACATCAGGGAGCTGAAGAGATGGTTCAGTGGTTAGCACTGGCTGTTTTTCCAGAGGACCCACATGGAAGCTAACAACCATCTGTAACTCTAGTTCTAGATGATCTAGTGCTCTCTTCTGGTCTCTGGAGCACCAGACAACACACACACACACACACACACACACACACACACACACACACCACATAAGCATGCCATACAGAGACATACATAGACATACATACAGGCAAAACAATTATACATACAAGTTTAATTCTAAAATTAAACAAAGATACTTGATGGGGAAAATATTATAACACAAAATATTTTTACACCACTGCCCTCTTTTGGACACTAATAACATTTTATTAAAGTTTTTTTTTTTCTGTCAGCCAATTTGAACAGAGTTCTACTTCCAACATGTTCCCTATCACCTATGCAAAGCCAACATTTTTGAGAATTATATTTACCCCCATGTCAGCAGTTGAAAACACTATTGGCCATTAAGTATGACCCAAAGCCAGTGCATTCTGCTTTATGCACTAGGTGGATATGAAAACAACTGTAAGCAGTGGTTTCTGAGCTTCTTGATTTGGTACCTGAGTACAGTACACAAGCCAAATCTCGCATGAGCTGCTACCACAGTCTCCAGTGTTTTCAAGGAACAAAGCACCCAGTGAAGACTAGTGCGTGTGCATATGTGTGTGTGTGTGTGTGTGTGTGTGTGTGTGTTAACAATTTTCAATGTCTTTGTTTTGAGATGAGCCCTAAATTGTTCAACAAACATTTTATCTCTACTTAAAACTTTTTAAATTCACTGATTAATGAAATGTGAAATATTTTTCTCACCAAAATCTGTGGTCCCAATTCTATTACTTCCGCCACCAAAAATTCTTTCAATTCTGCAGCTCAGTATATATTGGATTGTCAAAGGTAAAAGAAGATCTGGAATGTATAGAAGTTAGAGAACTATGTGCTTACACAAGATTATCGCTGTAGTTATCGTCTATGATGCTTACCAGGTAGGTGATCGCTTATTACCTGTTGAGTAATATAGCCCCTGGCACTTTTGTAGACTTAAAACTAGTGGGTCTATCTTATGAGGAAGATCTACTATAAGCAAGAATTAATATTTTTGAAGCTATAGCATTAACTAATAATGAGAACTATGTCTGTCGCTAAGAGCACGATATACTATGATGGATCCAGTCGATCTGCCCAGTGGTCTGAAACTGAAAAGAGCAGAACTGAAGGGTCAAGTTTATCAAGCCATCCCCAAATAGATGACGTTGTAGGGCTTCTGGAAGGATGGGACTGAGGTAAGCATTAAACAAAGCAACTAGGCTAAAGATGGAGTAGGTTGTGATGGCTCAGCCTCAGCTACTGCACTGCGTACAGAATCCATGCTTGTTTCTCTGGAAACCACAAAGCTCCCAGGGCTATCTTAGCTTCCTCTTATCTAATATTCCCCATTTGAGTCAGAGCTGGGGGGGGGGGGGTTCCTGCACCCTGTCAGCGTGTCTGAGACACTTCAGGCAATGGGATAAATCATCTGTCTCATTGTCTCATGGATTTCCAAGCGTTTAAGTTCTTGATGGCCAGTGATAGTGAATGAAAACAATTTTTCTCAGAAAACAGTAATTCTCAAAGAAAAGTTTCGGGGCCACTTGAGAGCTGGGCATGCCCTTGGGAGAAACACTCTTTCCAGGAAGCGCCACTTCTTCCATGATCTGTCTGCTATGACATCTTGGATACTTTTATTTCTTCAGGTGATGACAGTGTCTGGGCAGACTGGTTGAGCATGTCACATCCACCCGAGCAAGGCCCATGGTGATTCCAGTGTTTGAGAGCCTTGAGCTAGGATGGCCCAGGATGCTGACCTCACGTTGACTTTGATGACCCTTCTCTTTATTCTTCACCGCTCCCTAGGGTTTTCTTTTGTCTTCTGTTGTGTAAAGCAAAGAGGGTAGAGGATTGCTGAAAGCTTTCTTTTGAGATATTCCTTTTAAATATACTAATAGCTTACTTTCATGACCAACTTAGTGTCGTTTTTCATAGTTCACCTCTGAGAGAGGAATAGGACTCACACGTTAGTTCTAAATCATTGAGAGACATCTCACAGCTGACCTGAAAGCATAGCTGGCAAAAGATGTATAATTTGGGCTGAAGTCACAGTTTGGTTAAATTACAGTTTTAGCACTAGATCGCATAGTTTAATATCTTCCTTTTAGAAGAAAAACAAAACTCTAAACAAATGAATAAGGAAGCCCAAAGAACCATGTCATTGTCACATTTCAAGAAAGCTCCAGAGACAGGACTAGAGACAGTTCTGTTGGTTTCCATGGCTTACGGGCCCTGTGAACTTCGGAGCACATGCGCAGGGAAGCACCAGGTCTGAGTAATTATTATTGTAATAGGTTCCAGCCTTGCCTGCCGCTACTTTGAAGGTTATGCACCACACAGCTATCTTCCTCCTCAAGTGAGCCAAGATAAAATGCTAACTACAACTTGTGAGGACATTTGACTATCTCTTATTTACCTAGTAACATGGAAGCCTGTTTATTGTGGGTTAAGATTTTGCCAAACCATCGGAACATGAAATGGTTGTTTTCAGCCCCGCAGCTCTTTTTTTTATAAAGTGGATGCTTACATACACACACACTCCTCTTAAAGAATGTTTAGAAAAGTTAATAATGACTCTTGATTGAGTTTCAAATCAAAGGTTCTCTTGATGCAATTCCTACATAATTTTCTAAATTTTCCAAACGAGGGTAGAGCTGAAATCCCCAGGGCAGTTTCTGTCTGTGGATAAGCTGGATAAACCTGGACTTCCCAAGTGATGTCACAGTGGGAACAAGATAATCAAGCATCCAGAGACCACACCCACATTTCAGGAGATCACCTACAGAAGCAGATGTGAGATCTCTCGAAGGAGCTTCTCTACAGAAATAATACAGTACTGGTTTTGCTAAATGCTGTAATTATATACTGAAAACCAACTCTGAAAATGCCTTTATACATGGTATTTAAATGTCCTGGAAAGAGTCTTTACAAGTTCTTAAGCTCTCTCTCTCTCTCTCTCTCTCTCTCTCTCTCTCTNCTGGAAAGAGTCTTTACAAGTTCTTAAGCTCTCTCTCTCTCTCTCTCTCTCTCTCTCTCTCTCTCTCTCTCTCTCTCTCTCTCGTGTGTGTGTGTGTGTGTGTGTGTGTGTGTGTGAGGTGTCTTCCTCTGTCATTTTTCACCTTCATTTTTGAGACAAGGTTTTGCACTGAACCCAGGGCTTGAACCGGAAAGGCTGGCTGGACCCTGGAAGTCCTCCTGTGTCTCTCTTCTTACACTAGAGTGAAGAATGTACACTGTGAACCTGAAGAGGCATGGCAACCATTAATCGCACTTACTGCTTTTGCAGGAGACTCAGGTTTGGTTCTCAGTCCTCACATGGTGATTTAAACCATAACACCAGCTCTAGAGGATTTTACATCCCTTTCTCACTTTTGAAGCCACCAGACTTCACCATGCATGTTCATGCATGCAAGCAAAACACTTGCATAATTAAATCTAAAATTTTTAGTGTATTCCACTATGTCCAGCTTTTTTTTAACCTGGATGCTGGGAATCAGGACTTGGGTCTTTCCACTGAACAATCTCCCAGTCTTCCAATTATACTTTTAACTGGAAAAAGTATGTTACATGACAATATGGATAAAATCCATAGTTACAAATGGAAGGAAAAAAATTACTTGATGGAGGTTGAATGTCTGTGCAAAAATCATTTTAAATCATAAAAATATCTGAACAAGAAAATCAACTGTGTAACTTGGAGACAGATTTTCATTATTTTACCTCATGTCCCTCTGTGTTTGCATTTGTTATAAAGAAAGGTACTATATTTATTATTGAAAATCCAATTATTAATAGAACTTTAAACTACCTGAACTTTAAAACATATAACTTCCTTGACTTGTAACTTCTTTTCATGTGATTATTACTAAAATTGGATTTTAATAATTTAATTAAATAATCACTTAAAAATTCAATATCAATAGTCTTATAAAGGTCCTTATTTAAAAAAAATTAGACTTGTTTATTTTGTATGTTTGAGCATTTGTCTGCTTTTATGTTTGTGCACCATGTGTACATGTGGTATTTGAGAAAGTCCGAAGAAGGGCATCAGATTCCCTAGAACTGGAGTTATGTTTGGCTGTGAGCCACTGTGTTGGTTCTGGGAACCAAACCTAGATCCTTTGGTACAGCAAGTGCTCTTAACTGCAGAGGCCATCACTCCAGACCTTGTAAAGCTCTTTCCAACACTGAAATTTAAACATATAACACTGACAAGTATAACTCAATGTTAACATTATATAGCATGTGATATAAGAGTTAGGATCAATATGTCAGATGTTTCTTCAGTTGAGGAACTCATTGCTCATCAAGATGCATTTGAGAACTTTCTCTTCTTAAGGCTCTGAGCTACATGTTAGAAACAGAGTCCTTCTCCTTGAAGAGCTGGTGTTCTCTTGGAAAGGACGGCACTCAAAAGCTCATCTGCCCTGAGAAGTGGATTAATAGATGAGTCTCTTGGGGTGGAGGGGGTTCCCACACCGTGGGAAGGAGGAAAAGGGAGCTTCCTAGGAGTTGACCCTAACTTGAACTTGTAAGATAGAAACTTTCCCAGGCAGAACACACGGGTAAGAGCGTTTCAGGCAAAATAAACATCAGGAATAAATGAATGGACACATCAAAGTTTTCAGCACAGTTAAGGAAGATAAGGAAGTTAGAAAATAGGGTGAGAGTATCAGGGTCTCTTATAACATCAGTTCCTCTGGAAAATGCTCCCAGGTTACTGAGTTGCCTCTCTGCTGATTATTTCAATTACCTGACAGCTTCCTCTGTGGATACAACACATTAGAATAGATATATCCCTAAATAATAGCGCCTATTCATGTATACAAAGATATGGTTTTATATATTGACTATGTGTAAAAAAAAAAAGAGAGAGAAGGAAATGGAAATTAATTTGAAAATATTAGGCATGCCTACTTATTCAGCCAACAGTCAAACACTGGACGAACAAGACAATAAAGACAGGTGGCTGGGCCTGATGGTTGGGACATGTTATCCCAGAACTGTCTTTGCTCCCGTTTTAGTCAAACTAATAAGTGTATTTGTATGACTCAGATTTTAGTAAGTTTGTAGTGAACGGACAGTAATGCCTTGTTAGAAGGGGCTTCCTGAATGGTAGTTCTTGGTTTGTGTTAGTTTCAGTTTGGGTCATCTTTCCTCTCCTGAGGCTTAGAAGGAAACTGTCACTAGGACAATTTCCTTAAATCAAGATGGAGATTCAGAACGAACAATGAAGCTTACATGTAACACCTAACCATTGTAATGGATCTACTGATAATAATTGTGACTGTAGGATCTATTTCAAGGGATTTACAATCCATGTGTTTCTATCACAAAACTCCCATGGTCTCTTACAGGGAAGCCTACACATTGTTTCTTGGTTTTCTTCTTTCAAAAATGTCGACATCCTTATTTAAAAAGCAATGGTGGCAAGAATATATTATTTGATTTATTGTCCTCCCGTTTCATGTTCGACCCAAATACCAGTTAGGCAGAGTACTCACTCTTTTCATTTGCTCTATCCCGACATCGTGGTTTCCAGGACTCGAACTCAGATCCTCCTGTTGGCTTGGCAAGCTCCTTCTACCCACGAAGTCACCTTATTGACTCCAGCTAGTGAACTAACATAATAACACAGTGGAGACCTGTCTTGAGTGACAAATTCTCAAGTTAACAATTAGTATCTAAACAAATTTATTTAAGTTGAGCCAAATTTTAGTGAAAACTTTGTAGTTTTAGCATTTAATATCCAACTAACTGCCAATGAAAACCAATGATTGTTCTAAGTGGTATTGTAGTGACAAGGCAGTTGATGTATCTTCCCCCTAATCCATAAGTACGACTAAAATTCCCTTGTTTGGTAAAGTGATGTTTGCTTCAGTGGCAGAATATCCCACAGCACAGGACCCTACAGAACCCCACATAATCCAAACTTGGCTACCTTTGACTCCAGACCCTACGACAGAGTGTGTGAGAAAATAGTTCTCTGAATATTTAGAATTATAGCTTGTGTCATACAAAGAAGTATGTGGAGGACAAATAGCTAGGCCCCAGACATGTTTTCAATAAATATATTGTTTTCATAGACGTGCCATCTGCAGCATCCACGAACGTGTGGAATTCTAGGCAAGAGCCAGTCTTTCCTGTGTCTCAGAGAAATATTGATTAAGTCATTTCGATTTTTCCACTTAAGAGTTTAAAATTCAGAGCCAAGGTATTAGTGTTTGAGTGGTGTCCAAGGCAAAGGAAAGGAGCTTGCCTTTGTAGAGGTTTCTGAATCTTCCAGAAGCTGAAGAAACTGGGGGTGGAGGTGGGGGTGGGAGTGGGGGTGGGGGTGGGGGTGCATTACCTCTTCCACAGATTCTAATATATGTGCTAATACTTTTTAAATGAATGCCTTCTTTGTGTAGACTACACATTTATTATTTACTTGGTTTCCTTTACATGTAGCCGGATGACCCTGTAAAAGAGCTTTGGTGTGTTGTGAGGAAAGAAAAAAAGAGACAAAAGTGGAATGTTGGTTGGACATCAATCAAAAGTGACACCCTCATCTTCATATCTAGGAGAAGGAAATCGCTTACAAGCTACCCCATTCCTCTAGTTGCTCTGGTGGTCTTGGGTCACTGTACAAAGGCCTGGTTTCAGCACTTTCCACTGCCAGCTCTAGGAACAGTGCACTGCTCATCTTGGAGTCTTTAGCTAGGTCCAGGATGTTTTCTGTTTTGGGTTGAGGTTTTGTACACATCAAAGAAACCAATGAACAAACAAGACAACAAATTCTGATTCTCTGAAGCCCATTTGATATTACATTGGGGTATTGTTTGGGTGCTGTTTCATGATACTAGGAATACAATAGAGCCTTTGAATGAATCTTTTTCAAACTGGAATCAAGAATTAGTGTTGATTCTCTGCACGCATTATCTCCAAGTACCCAGCATGACTAGTGTGCAGTTCATTATATGATGGAGTCCACATCAAACAGCCATATGGATTTAAAAACCAAGTCCTGGGGTGTCTTTAGCTTCTGTCAAATATAAATCAGTTCTCACTCAGAGTGTGCCTTTTACTATATTGGTGGTTCTGAAAAGGAACAGACCTAAAAATAAGTTCCAAGGGGTTTCTTTTTAAAAAAAAAGTATGTATCTAGTTTTTAAGAATATCATATGTGAATACTGGATTTACATCATTCTCCTCTTCCCTCTTTTCCCTCCAGTTAATCAAATGCCTCTCCCACTCTTCCAATTCAGGTTCGTGCTTACCAGGGCCTTCTTATTTCCTGGACGGTGAGCTCAGTTACAGTGTATCAGCTGAAATGTATTTGCCTAGCATGTATAAACAAAGCTTCCAATTTGATGGTCACTACACACACACACACACACACACACACACACACACACACACAGAGAGAGAGAGAGAGAGAGAGAGAGA
>NC_034610.1:42797718-42813088 GCF_900095145.1 Mus pahari | reverse complement strand
GAGACAGAGACAGACAGAGAGGCAGAGACAGAGAGCTTATAGCAGATGAAACTTTAAAATTATTTGTTTATGAATTGTTCATGTGTTAGGTATTTTGTCTGCATATATGCCTGTATGCCGGAACCAAAGAAACCAGAAGAGGGTATTAGGATCTCCTGGAGCACCCTGAGTTTGAGTAGGTCCGCAAACTTGAACCCAGGTCCTCTGAAGGAGCAGCATGTTCTCTTTTTACTTCCTCATTTTTTATTGGATATTTTCTTTATTTATATATCAATTGTTTTCCGCATTCCAGGTCTCCCTTTCAGAAACCCCTATGCCTTCACTTCTTCCCCTGTCTCTCCACTACCCACTCACCCACCCACTTCTGCCTTCCTGCCCTGGCTTTCCCCTACACTGGGGCATCGAATCCCCTCAGGCCCAAGGGCCGCTCCTCTCACTTATGTCCAACAAGGACATCCTCTGCCATATATGGGACCGGAGGCATGGGTCCCTCCATATGTACTCTTTGGTTGGTGGTCTAGTTTCCAGGAGCTCTGGAGTCCGGGGACGTCTGGCCAGTTGACACTGTTGCTCTCTCCATGGGACTGCATCTCATCTCCTTCAGTCCCTTCTTCCACTCCTCCATCGGGGACCCTGTGTTCTGTCCAATGGCTGGCTGGAAGCATCTGCCTCTGTATTTGTCAGGCTCTGGCAGAGGCTCTCAGGAGACAGTCATATCAGGCTCCAGTCAGCAAGCACTTCCCAACATCCACAATAGCATCTGGGTTTGGTGACTGTATGTGGGATGGATCCTCATGTGGGGCAGTCTCTGGAGGGCCTTTCCTTCTCTCTGCTCCACAGTTTGTCTCCATATTTCCTCCTGTATTTTGTTCCCCCCTCTAAGAAGAACTGAAGCATCCACACTTTGGTGTTCCTTCTTCATGAGCTTCATGTGGTCTGTGAATTGAACCTTGGGTATTCTGAACTTTTGGGCTAATATCCACTAATCAGTGAGTGCATACTATGTGTGTTCTTTTGTGACGGAGTTATCTCACTCAGGATGATATTTTCAAGTTCCATACATTTGCCTGCAATTTTCATGAAGTCATTGTTTTTAATAGCTGAGTAGTACTCCATTGTGTAAATGTACCACATTTTCTGTGTCCATTCCTCTGTTGAGGGACATCTGGGTTGTTTCCAGCCTCTGGCTATTATAAATATAGCTGCTATGAACATAGTGGAGCATGTGTCATTGTTACTTGTTAGAGCATCTTCTTGGTTTATGTCCAGGAGTGGTATAGTTGGGTCCTCAGGTAGTACTATGTCCACTTTTCTGAGGAACCGCCAGACTGGTGATTTCTCCAGAAGTTCTTTTATTGTTGATATTAGTTTTCGCCATTCTGGGTTTTTTGTTATTCCAAATGAATTTGAGAATTGCTCTTTCTAAATTTATGAAGAATTGAGTTGGAATTTTGATGGGGATTGCATTGAATCTGTAGATTGCTTTTGGCAGGATGGCCATTTTTACTATATTAATTGTGCCAATCCATGAGCATAGGAGATATTTCCATCTTCTGAGATCTTCTTTGATTTATTTCTTCAGAGACTTGACTCATTCACTTGTTTGGTTAGAGTCACACCAAGATATTGTGACTATTTTGAAAGATGTCCTTTCCCTAATTTCTTTCTCAGCCCATTTATTTTTTGAGTATAGGAAAGCTACTTATTTGTTTTGAGTTAATTTTGTATCCAGTTGATTTTATTCGATATTAGACTGACTACTTCAGCTTGTTTCTTGGAACCATTTTCTTGGAAAAATTATTTTCCAGCTCTTTACTCTGAGGTTTTCTCTGTCTTTGACACCGAGATGTGTTTCCTGTATGCAGCAAAATGCTGGGTCCTGTTTACATATCTAGTCTGTTAGTATGTCTTTTTATTGGGGAAATGAGTTCATTGATGTTAAGAGATATTAAGGAAAAGTGATTGTTGCTTCCTCTTATTTTTGATGTTATTTTTATGTCTGTGTGGCTATCTTTTGGGGGGTTGTTGAAAGAAGACTACTTTCTTGCTTTTTCTAGGGTGTAATTTCCCTCCTTGTGGTGGAGTTTTCCATCTATTATCCTTTGTAGGGCTGGATTTGCGGAAAGATATTGTGTAAATTTGATGTTTTCATGGAATATCTTGTTTTCTCCATCTATGGCAATTGAAAGTTTTGCTGGGTATAGTAGCCTGGGCTGGCATTTGTGTTCTCTTAGGGTCTATAAGACATCTACCCAGGATCTTCTAGCTTTCATAGTTTCTGGTGAGAAGTCTGGTATAATTATGATAGGTTTGCCTTTATATATTACTTGACATTTTTCCTTACTGCTTTTAATATTCTTTCTTTGTTTTGTGCATTTGATGTTGTGACTCTTATGTGACAGGAGGAGTTTCTTTTCTGGTCCAATCTATTTGTAGTTCTGTAGGCTTCTTGCATGTTTATGTGCATCTCTTTCTTTAGGTTAGGGAAGTTTTCTTCTATAATTTTGTTGAAGATATTTACTGGCCCTTTAATTTGGGAATCTTCACTCTCTTCTATACCTACTATCCTTAGGTTTGGTCTTCTCATTGTGTCCTGGATTTCCTGGATGTTTTGGGTTAGGAGTTTTTTGCAGTTTACATTTTCTTTGTCTGTTGTGTCAATGTTTTCTATGGTATCTTCTGCACCTGAGATTCTCTCTTCTATCTCTTGTATTCTGTTGGTGATCCTTGCATCTATGACTCCTGATCTCTTTCCTAGATTTTCTGTCTCCAGGGTTGTCTCCCTTTGTGATTTCATTATTGTTTCTATTTCCATTTTTAGATCCTGGATGGTTTTGTTCAATTCCTTCACCTGTTTTGTTGTGTTTTCCTGTAATTCTTTAAGGGATTTTTGAATTTCCTCTTTAAGAGCTTCTAGCTGTTTACCCGTGTTTGCTGTATTTCTTTAAGGGAATTCTTTATGTCCTTCTTAAAGTTCCCTATCATGATCATGAAATGTGATTTTAAATCAGAGTCTTGCTTTTCTGGTATGTTGGGGTATACAGGGCTCACTGTGGTGGGAGAACTGGGTTCTGATGATGCCAAGTAGCCTTGGTTTCTATTGCTTATGTTCTTGCCCTTACCTCTTGCCATCTGGTTATCTCTGATGTTAGCAGGTTTTGCTGTCTCTGACTGCGGCTTGTCCCTCCTGAAAGCCCGTGTGTCAGTACTCCTGGGAGACCAGTTCTCTCTGGGAGGAATTTAGATGTGCTGTGGCACAGGGTCAGCTCTGAGACGCAGATGGAAACTGTCTCTGACTGCTCCTTGGTTCCTGTGTCCTGATGGCTCTGGGTGGGTCCCTCTTGGGTCAGGAATTTGAGCAGAAGGGGTGATCTTACCTGTGCTCACAGATGTGTGGGCATTCCTGGGAGACTAGCTTTCTCCCAGCGGTATTTGGGTATGGAGAGCTGTGGCACAGTATCAGCCCCTGCTGCAGACTGAAACCAGAAGGATCCTGTCCCAGGCTGTCCAGCATATACTCTTAACAACTGAGCATCTCTCCAGCTTCACCTATAAAACTTTCAAAAGAAGATGTATGTGATACATATGAAAGACGGTCTTAGGTGTTGTATTTAGGTGTTACAGCCATACTGGTTTCTAATAATGCTGTGGGATAAACTCAGGTCATCATGTAGAGCAAGTGTAATCAGCCTGCATTTTGGAACCTCCAGAGAAAAGGCATGTAAGGAGCTCTTTCAAAAATCTCTAGATCTATCTCTGTACCAAACACTGTCTATGATGGAGTAACTTGCACACGTACAGTCACATGTCTCTTGGCAATAGGAGAGTCTTCAGAGAAATTTGCAGTTAAGTAAGTCTGCTGTCTTGCCATGGTGCAAACGCACATCTGAACTCACACAGACCTAAGTGGTAAAGTCCTAAGCACCACATGCCTGTATGTACAGACCCATCACTCAGTTTCAGACTGTAAATGATTCTCAAGTCATTAAGAACTACCCAGAGCTAGTAGCAGACACATTATCGCAGTTCCATCTAACCTTCTCATTGAACATTACAAACAAGCCTTTCGCTCTTGCTCATCATAGTGGCCAGAGGAAAAGTGCTTCACTGTTTGTAATCTACACAGGTCACTGATACTATTTCCATAGCTGATGGTTTCTTCTGGGAATTTGCTGGTGTCACTGCCTTCATGAAGCAGATTTTTTAAATGGCTGTTATCACTTTGCTTCTGTTCTTCGAGGGTCACAGCTGAAGTGGACCAGGACACGCCCACCTGATGAGCAATACAAATCACTAATTTTTTTTTAGTTTCAGTTTTGTTTGCAGCTCACTCCATGGGTCTCTTACTGGCAATGTCAGGGGCCAGTTTCTGTGCCATGATGAAGAAACTAATGTGAGACCAAATTAGTCACATGTGAAAATAATGTCCTCAAGCTATGTGGTGACACCACAAACACGAAGCTGCTGGCTGCCACTGTCATGAGTGTGGTCTATCTCTGACCGAAATCATATCATGTGATGTACAGTTGTACTTAGTACTCCATTCCATAAATATGTGCAAGTGCTGTGAATAAAACTATAGTATAATTCATCTAAAACCTCTATGGATTTTTACATATTGATCACTTAGCTGGCACAGAAAAGGTCAGTGTACTGAAATAAATGGGAGTCTCCGAGGGAACTGAAGAGAGGATAAATGCTCTGACCCACTGGCTCAAGCCATGGAGGCAAGCTTCCTGGCTGCCGGTCTCTAGAGGTGAGCCCTGAATCCCGGAAGTACTTCGTGAGGTCTGGGTTTGGGATTCCGGAAGTTCGTCACGAGGACTAGGTTCTGGAAGACTGTTCCCTCCCCTTGCTTCTAGCCCCAGTCCCCTCGCTTCTTGTCCGACAGTGGTGTGAGGACTCTCTGCTACTGATTCCCACCACACTGCTCCACCCTGTCCCCGAAGGACTTGAAACCATATGAAGGGCGTCAAAATAAAAATGTCCTGCCCTGTTGCTTTTCTCACAACAAGGAAAGAGCAACTTATGCAGACAGAGGAATATGTTGCTGCTGTTTTGTTGTGTTTTCCAGAAAACAAACACCTGTGCTTGATATCCTTTAGATGGTGTCTGTTGAGAATTAACAAGTGAGTGTTGCTGTTAAAAAACGAGGAGTCTTACAGCCTGACTGGAACCTGAGCTGACCCATCCCTGAGTGTAAGCCTCCATAATTACATGCTTGAAATTAAAAGTTAACACCACTGAGGTAGATAATTCTAAACTAACTTTAGAAATGCTCTGTGTTTAATAGCTAGTTACATTTACTAGAAACAACACACAATTAATAACTTAATTACAGGTCACCTCACTAAAGCAATATATTTTATGAGGAAGTCTTTTTGGTTTGTTAGAGTAAATTGTATTCATTAAGCAAATTTCAAAGCATTAATATATCAGGATTATATATTATAAGCAGTAAAATGATATTTTAAAATATCAGGTGAAAAGAGTCAGTGGATTTCATAGATACAGATAAACACCAGCTTTAAAAAAATACTTTAAAAAACTTTCATTTACAATGAATTAAGAGATTAAATACTTGAGAATAAAAATAAGAAAACAAGGGGATGGAAAGATCGCTCAACATTGGAGAGTATGTGCTATTCTTTCAGAGGTCCTAAGTTTCTTCCTGGTCCCCACGCTGACTGGCTCAGCTGTCTGTATTCCAGTTCCAAGGGATCTAATGAAATTCCAATAAAACACGTCTCTGCTCACTTCAAATGCTTCAACTCAATAAATGAACGCTATTGTTCGCATGGAAAAATATACATGCTAGGAAAACACCGAGCAAGAACAGACGTGAGATGGAGTATGGTCAAGAACACAGAGCTCAGCCCTGACCTTCAACCACAGCACAGTCTCTGCCTTGAACACAAAGTGTCATTGGCACATGAACAGAAGGAATACAAAGCTCAGGGATGGAACATCTAGAGTGTGGTAAAGGGGGCAGGGGGTTTACCTTGAGTCTTTTAACTACAGCTGGACCTTGTTTCTGGATTAAGAAACAGTTTCCTTTATTTTCATCTTTAATAAACCGGGCAGTAGTGGCGCACGCCTTTAGTCCCAGCACTTGGGAGGCAGAGGCAGGCGGATTTCTGAGTTCGAGGCCAGCCTGGTCAAGACAGCCAGGACTACACAGAGAAACCCTGTCTCGAAAAACCAAAATAAATAAATAAATATTTAATCTTTTCAAACTGTAGTAAGTGGCATTATTTCTTTTTGATGCAAGATTTTTGATGGAAGATTTTAATGTGGGTTTTCCCTTTTTATGTGTGTGGTGGGGGATGGAACTAATTTTAATTTATTTTTACTAGTAAGCGGGTATTCATTACAGAAGGTTATAGGTTTTATTATGACAAATTATCCAGTAAACACAACAGTACAATTAGAAAAATATTTGGAATAAAGATAAAACGATGGCCACTTGTCAGAGTTACAAAGATAAACTCCAAATGGAATAAGAAGTCTATCAACTTGACACATTCCAGAAGAACTCAGGGTGAGATCTTCTAAAAGCTGAGTGTTGGCCGAAGGCTCTCAACTTCAACCTAAAATTCAAATGCAAGAGAGCAAACACAACAAATCTAATTACAAAAACTAATGCTAAAATCATAAAAAGGTAAATAACAAACCAAGGGAAATGACTTAAGGTACATATTACAGACAAAAAAAGAAAGACTAAAATTACTATTTTTTAATAGCGAAAGACACAATTCATTCCCCTAAAGAGATGTAAATCACCATGCCCTTAAACTAAGATAAAGATGCACAGTTTCACTCATAAAATTGAAACTATATAAAGAAGCCACTTCTCGATCATCAGACTGGGAGGTATTCAAAAGCTCGATAACAATCTCGGTGAGACTGTAGGGACATGCGCCCACTCACACCGCGGGGATGTGAAAGGGGACATGCAAGTGAAGGGTTTTGTTTTGTTTTGTTTTGTTTTGTTTGTTTGCACATCTAACAGAAGCACACCTTTCGTCTTCAACTAACAGATCTCTTCCTAAGAGTTTATGCTGAAAATTTCCCTTCCGAATTTGAAAATAAATAAACACTCTAAATAAGTTAGCACTAAAACGTCACTAGGGAAATCTACACAGAGTTTCCAGAACTCAGAGTGAGGTCTTCTAAAAGATGAGCCTTTTTAAATATTATCAGCCTTTTTATAATATCAAAAATTGGGTCTACCTGAAGGCTTGGGATATTTCATTTAAACAAGAGCACCACACACCTGCAGAAATACATCTACAGAATACGTTTTGATAAACAATGTATCTACAAAGAATCTACAATATATTACTTTTCTGTAAGCAAGAAAGTGAGCGAAGGAAACTTTTCCACACCCATAACCCCTCCAAATAAAACCCCACAGGAAAAAAAATAGTCCAGGAAACAATGAAGTTGTTCATCTACAAAGAGTAATAGAAGGAGATAGAAGTGATTAAAGACAGTAACCCTTTCTAAGCACACCTTTTGGAAACGGATGTGAACGAATTGAAGTAGAGGCTAGGCGCGAGTGTCAAGTTCAAGTAACATTTTTAACAATAAAACCTTATTAGAGAAAATGCAACTTACATATTAATATTCTCTCTCTCTCTCTCTCTCTCATAGAGTCACTATAAATCAACTTGTTATTGAATGGAAAAAATAGCAAGTATTCTTATGTCATTGAAAGTCATTCACATTAGAAGAAGGGAAAATATAAATGGGGTAGGGAAAGATGATGGTGTCTAATTGTTATATAGAAAGACATCCCTTGTATGTGTATGTTTGCATCTGTCTCTGGGCATATTTTTTTATTTCAGTCCTCTGTTGGGGGTCTAGAGAAAAAGACACGTGGGCAGCAGTGAGCATACCTAGTGTTCAGATCTTTATTTCTAAATACCATTCGCCATGGAAAGGAAACAGAGGTACTTGGGTAACTGGTATGAACAGAGAAGGTATGTGATAAATCTTGCTGAACCAAAACACAAAATGGGTTTTGAAATTATGGACATGTATAGAAAGTATACAGGAGCTACTTCAAAGATTTTACGACTTGCTAGATCTTCTGGTGTTATTTGGGCATTAAAAAAATCATGATAGGAATAGCTTATTAACACAGAGAATATATTTAGAATGTATATATTCATACTAATAATAGATTATGTGAGAAGGAAAGAGAGGAATGAGAGGGAGAGAGAGGAGGAGAGTCACCTCTTATGGTGACACTTTTGCTTTTTGTGGAAAGAGTGTGGGGGGTGGGGGGTGGGGTTGTAGGTGGCACAAGTCCTGTAGCACAGCTTGATTAGATTCAGATGAGAAGAAATATGTGATGAAGAGCGGGATCCTTGGATGGATTTAGGAAGTCTCCAAGTAGGCTGTGTTCTGCTTTCCAAGAGCAACACAGAAACGCCAGAGTGAAGAAAATGGACAACTAGGGGTCAAGTGAACAGGATTACTATCATGAGAGAAGGGTGTACAGCTATCTTATGCCAGGGACATATGAGAAGGTCACACATCCATATGCGTTTTTCCAGCCAGAGATATGTTAGGAGACATCAGCAGACCTAAATGAAAAGCCATTGGCGTCAGTGTGAAAAGCAAAGAAAAGATAAAAGAATAGTTCTAGAGCAACAGAGATAAAATGGTCACGACAGCTAAGTGCAAGCCATGGTGTTACCTTAGCACCTGGATGGGAGGGAGAGCATAAAACTTATGCGTCACTTCATTGAGATAACTGGAAAGTATGAATAGCCAAAGCTATTTCTGTTGAGGTTTTGCCTTTTACTGTCTATTGTAATGTTAAGTGTGGGCATCCAAAATCTACTGTCTACATGTGGCCCCTGTGACCCTGTCCCCAAGTTAATTCTGATTGGTAAATAAAGATATTGACGGCCAATAGCTGGGCAGGAGCGTTTAGCTTTCCGAGGCATGAGGTCAGGAGAAGGAGAAGAAAAATGTGCAGGGGAGGAGGAAGGTGACGTCACCATCCATCAAGGGGTCAAAAGAGCATAGCTCTGAGAACTGCCCAATTGCTGTTAAGAGTAGCCCAAATAGAACACAGTAAATAGTAGATAATAACTTGGGGTTATCAATAGGAAAGTAGATTCTAAGAACATGGAGAATAGGCAGCTGCCCAGCTATTGTGCTGTTTAGGGTTTATTATAAAGGCTGTCTTTCATCCAGGAACATAAATAATCAAAGGTGGGGTGGAAACCTCAAACCAGGATTTTTAAATATTTACTACAACAATTTCATCAATGGGAAATGTCCCCCATTTGATAATCATACCATGTGGTTGCATAAGAAAATGGTGACTTAGGCTTGGAAAATTCTCACCCTTCTGAGAGGACAAAAGAAGTGTAATGGGACAACCTCTTAAGTGGTTTAGAAAAAGTATAGGACACCAATATAAGTAATCAGAGAAAGAAAGGAAGATAAAAATAAAATATCAAAATCCTAAAAGTTTGGGAATGTAAGTTAAGTGTAGACAGAAACTTTATGCATTAGTCTTGTTATTTTCCGTAGAACTTTAGAATTATTGCAACATTATGGTTGTAAAGAGTCTGATTAAAGGTCTTTATTGGGGATGCCGATGTAGTTCTGTGATAGAGCATTTTCCTCACATGTGCAAAGTCTTGAGCTCAGTGCAAAGAAAGAAAAAGACTAATTCGAATGGTTCTTTTGATCAATTTAGAGAGGTAAGAAGTGGTTCTGTGGAAAATTCCTGAAATTATATGCATAGATTCCCTATGGGTGACGACATGCCAGTAACATCTTCAGATTCATGCCACAGAGGAAGCATGCTCAGGAGGAAAAGCAGAAGCTCTGGCTGCTACAGTCTAGAATGAAACAGGACACGTAGTCTTCATATTTGATAGCTGACCAAGTGGAAATAATCAAGAAAGAAACCCACATCAACTTTAATACCCAGCATGACTACGTTGCAAAAAGCCGCAGACTATAGTGAGGTCCTTGAACTGCCCTGTGGATATGTTACAGTTGAATCATGACAGTTCATTTTCACGATTCTTGGGAAAACTGATTCAACAATTCAAAATTCTCAGCACTTAAAATAATACAAACATGTTTTCTTCATTCATATTATTCCCAGATAAATAGGCAAACAATTCCAACTTATTTCTCAGGACTATGTTATGCTTATATATGCTTTTAAAATTATAAGTACAAATCGAAGAATAAATTTACCACACAGAATAAGATTGCATATGGTCATATTTAATGTACTAGGAATCTAAAATCTAGTACTCTCATTACTCAATTACTCAATTACTTGGATTGATGCTCTGTAAAAGCATATATTCTTCAAGAGTTATAGTTTTATTCGCTGAAAAATAGAAACAGCAGCTGAAGAGATGGCTTAATGATGAAGAATATGTACTGCTCTTCCAGTGGACCTGAATTTAATTTCCAGAACTCACAGCCAATTGTATGATCAGCTCCAGAGGATCTGACACTGTTTTCAGGACTCCAAAGTAAAAATGACAGTAATAAGTTTTAAAGAGAAAAACAAGCAATTCCTCTATGTTTGCGCACTTGGCTTTTCCCTGTATGAAAGGTAGGCATGAGTTCATTTGACAGCAGACCCTGGATGATCCTGTGACCTGAGTGTGCTCCCGTTGTAGGTGTCTCCTCCTCCTACCCCTTGCCAACTATTTGGATTATAGGACAGCGTTGTTCACACTAGAAAAGCAATTGCTACATTGTGAGTCAGTTCATTACAAATGGTCTGCTTCGGGAGTCACTAATAGGGTTAGGGGGTCAAAGGATGATTATTGATGGCTGAAGTCTAACACCATGCAATAGATTGGCCTTCTATCCAAACTTCAACTGCAAGTATATGTAGTTCTTTGACAAACGTGATCTACTATTAAATTGGCCCTTTAAGATGTCAAAGCATGCCCTTGCTTCATACTAAGCCAGACCTCAAAGACAATTCCCAGGTCGCTCTTACAGCAATGCTTGCCACAGCAGATTTCCCCAAAGTGAACTCCTACAAGAGGTTATTTCTTCCTCCGGGTGATGTAAATATGGAAGGGCTTAGTATAGATCATTGTTAATACATGAAGCGTAGGGTAGGCACTGTATAGCCAAATTACATAGCATACATCCTGTACTCGGAAACCAATTCATTCGTTAAGTATGTCACACACTGTAACTTCTTGAGATAGCTAATCCTGGCTTACTCACTCTCAGGACAGGTTGTCACTTCAAACTGTTTCTATACCAGCATATAATCGAGAATTATTCCTATTGCTAATTTTAGTATCTTGCTCTGCTTTTTTTTCTACACAGCTAGGTTCTGTTTTATTAAATCCAATCACTCAATCACGAGTAAACTTGAACTGCTGAGCCTGAATCAGCCCCGTCTCATTCATATCTGTCTATTGAAGGTCTTATCTGCAAAGGCTCGGTGCAATGGGAAATATGAATGAGTTTTAAAAGCATGGTTTCACTCAGAACTGTATGAAGACAACTCATGCTGGGAGAACAGAGGGACAAGTGAGGTGAGTGGAAATGTAGTAAGCATTTACAGGAACTCGGGGGCAGTGTCTCATGGGCTGATGCGATCAGAATTTTCATAAAAGTAGTAAGAGCTTGAAGGGCGAGCAGAGAGTGGTCATAGCTGTGCCCTGGTTCCTTCCACTTTCTTTTTCTGTTGCCAACAAGTGGGTATTTGAAGGCTAGAGAAATGCTTCAAGAATTCAAAGAGTGAAAAGACAGACAGGCCTTGAAACGAAACAAGTAACAAAGCTTGGAAGGTGCCGGGTTTTCCTTTCAAAATCTTCCTCAGTTTACTCCTCCTTCCTCTATAGAGGCTTTCTTCCACTTCATTTGTTCATGGAAGGAATACAAGCCCATGCCATCATCTGGGCCACCTGTGGGGGGAAGAGAGAGAGAGAGAGGGAGAGAGGGAGAGAGAGAGAGAGAGAGAGAGAGAGAGAGAGAGAGAGAGAGGCCATGAGTACGTGGAGAGATGGGGAAGGTAATGGGAAGAGAGGGGAGCAGGGGCGAGAGGACAGAGCAAGAACAAGGAGGCAAGAGAGCGAGGAGGGAACAAGCAGCCCCTTTTATAGTGAGTCAGGCACACCTGGCTATTGCCAGGTAACTATGGGGTGGAGACTAGACAGGATGCTAACATTCTCCCATTCTGGTTTAATTTAAAAAGGAAAAATTAGAAGACGTGATGGTGGAGCAGGTGGATCTTTAGTTGCTTCCTGCTGACTTTGGGGTGGCATGTCTCTGGGAAACCCAGGAAAAGGGATGTGGGGATGCTGGTCCAGTCTTAGGAGAATGGGCTGTTTTCCTTGATATCGAAGGTCTGTGGAACCATCTGTGAATAGACTGGGAGGAACAGGTCCCGTGGAAACATTTGTGTCTGTGAGAGGACTGGAGCATCTAGGGGTTGCTTCTCTGGAGCTGTCCTGGATGTAGTAAATGCCTGGACTTGACAAGATGCTGAAACACACATATGTATATTATATGTAGAGAATAATGTTAAGAACGCTTGGGAGAAAATTTTTTGTCTTAGGTATACATTTGAAAGTACATTTGAAACCCTAAGGTACTGGTGCTTGGGAGTGAGTTCCAGTTCCAGGGCACGGGAGAGGAATCACACTCTCTGGAATAGGTAGGTGTATTTATCTGGACAGAGTCTATTTGGGCCATGAGAGGTAGATCTGAGTGGGTTTCCTATAGCTTATAAGTTTACAAAAGAGATAGATTTGTTAACATCATGAACAGTCTTTTAAAAGACAAAGGGGAGCTTATAATTTGAGCATAATAGCTTATAGTGTAGATGTAACATAAGAAACACTTTAAAAGCCGGGCCTGGTGGCGCAGGCCTTTAATCCCAGCACTCGGGAGGCAGAGGCAGAGGCAGGCGGATTTCTGAGTTCGAGGCCAGCCTGGTCTACCAAGTGAGTTCCAGGACAGCCAGAGCTATACAGAGAAACCCTGTCTCGAAAAACAAAACAAAACAAAACAAAACAAAAAAAAAGAAACACTTTAAATTTAGTTAAAAGAATCAAAGAAAACTTAGAATTTGAATTTGTGATTATACAGTTGGAGCTTATAGTGTAATGTTTTATTAGGGTTAGGAAAATTTATAAGAACTTGAATAATGTTAGGACAATGGCATAGCAAGAAGAGGAATTACAAAGCAATTAGTTACTGGAAATTGAGGTTAGATAAGGAAGTAACAGGTTACATCTGTGAAAGCTTATACCTGAACTTGTGTATCGTTTATCATGAAATCTGTAAGAAATCTGGCAGTATTAGGTAGTTAACAAATTTATTGATCAGCAAATATAGTGGTGGATTACTTTAGGGGTAAGGAATAAGGTCTGTTTTCTAGCTGTCAAGCTAAAATTACCTTAGCTGTCCATGTAGCTAGAAATCAGGGGAAGAATAAATTATAATCTAGGAGTCATGTATTAATTTAAAATGACAGAGTTCATCTATATTCCACTACCTAAACAGTTCCTAGGTCCTTGTGGTCTCCATGGCAACTTGGGTGGAGTCAGTCTGGCTTTCAAGCCCAGAAGATGAAAAGCCTTTTCCTATGGAGTTAGGTACGTGTGAAATGAGAAATTACCCACCTTGTCTTAGGCAATATGACACGTTTGACTCTCAGGGTTGTAGACCAAGCCCAGGCAAGGAAATGGTGATGTTTTTTCAGTGGTTTTCATATCACAATCCAGGTAGACTCTTATTGTTGTGTGAATATCTTCTCTAAGACCTTAGGGGTAATTGTCAGGCTTTGGGAGTCAGTCTATCATAAGCTTAAATATCAATACATTAGCAGACTTCTGACAATATTGAGAGCAGTATCTATTAAGCATATCTGAGTTAGACAATAAAGCACACTATAACTTAATGTCAGAAGTAAAAATCATTATTTACCAAGGCAGGATAGAACAAGAGCTTCAATTGTTAAGTAACTTTGACAGGTTGCTTTAGTAGAGAAAAATACATGAAGAGACACACACACACAGAGACAAATTGTCTAGTCTACACTTGGCTTAGAGTTATTGTGGACCAGAATGGACAGAAACCAGAAATCTGACAGCTGTGGCATGAGCTGTAGCACAAGGACAGAGAGAGTGTGTGTCCTGGCAACACAGACTGAGCTGGTGAATGCGCATTCCCATTTCCCAGCCTATGCCAGAATGGCTCGTTTAGCTGGGCAGTTGGCAGTGGCCTGAGGAACACAGAGGTGTTGGCAGGCAGCTGGATGGCAGCAGCAAAAGTGCCAGTGGTACCAACACACTTGGATCAGATGCAAGCAAGCAGGGCAAGGCAGCACCAGCCCACAGTGCAGCCGGAAGCCCTGGCCCAGTAGTGTTGTGTCTCCTAACAACTCTACCCAGGTGACATGAGAGAACTCTGTCGAGAAATGCTGTGATGGAGTTGAGAAGGCAGGGGCTGAGAGCTGAGGTGAGAGATGCTTGAAGGAAAGCAAGAGAAGAGTGGGAAGAAAGTGTGCCTATGGCAGTCCCAGGTAGGGTGGGCCCATGTGGTTGCCACTGGCTTCATTCCTTCCCCTCCCTGGCTGGCCAACAGAGCATGAGCCCATGCCACTAAACAGGCCTATGGGCAGCTGGGCAGGGGAGGTGGCAGCAGAGCCATGGGGGAGATAGAAAGAGGACATACATGAGAGAGAATGCAGGGGCAGGGGCAGATGGCCCTGTCTCAGCAAACAATGTTCCAGGCAGGGTGCAAAGGATGGGGTAGGGGCGAAGACCTGCTTTTCACACTGTGAACCAAGAGCAGGTCAAGTGGTGAGAGAATGAGGTGAGGAGGGAAAAGTCTACACTATGGATCACTAGCAAGAGAGATTTTTTTGTTTTTGTTTGTTTTTAAATTATTTTATTAGACATTTTCTTCATTTATATTTCAAATACTATCCTGAAAGTCCCTTATACCCTCCCCCTGCCCCTCTTCCCGCTCCCCTACCCACCCACTCCCACTTCTTGGCCCTGGCGTTCCCCTGTGTGGGCCATATAATCTTTGTAAGACCAGGGGCCTCTCTTCCCAATGATGGCCGACTAGGCCATCTTCTGCTATATATGCAGCTAGAGACACGAGCTCTGGGGGTACTGATTAGTTCATATTTTTGTTCCATTTTGTTGCAGACCCCTTCAGCTCCTTGGGTAATTTCTCTATCTCCTCCATTGGGGGCCCTGTGTTCCAACCTATAGATGACTGTGGGCATCCACTTCTGTATTTGCCAGGCACTGTATTTGCCTCACAAGAGACAGCTATATCAGGGTCCTTTCAGCAAAATCTTGCTGGTCTATGCAATAGTGTCTGCGTTTGG
>NC_034610.1:42789266-42797149 GCF_900095145.1 Mus pahari | reverse complement strand
TTAAACTACTCTTTCTATAAGAACAGAAAATATATAAGTAAAGCAAAAATACTGCATTTTGTTACATGCAACGGTCTCAAATCTGAGCCAAGGTGTGTTGGGCAGTGTTCATTGGCACTGTGGGGCCTGGTGGCATCTGCAGTGCAAGGTGTGTCTGTCCTGTGTTCCAGACCATGAGGAAGAGAC
Source organism: Mus pahari (assembly GCF_900095145.1). NCBI lineage: Eukaryota > Metazoa > Chordata > Mammalia > Rodentia > Muridae > Mus > Mus pahari. Next base: position 42,796,963 of record NC_034610.1, on the reverse strand, counting down.
ACAGTGTCCCAGGAGGTCACTGGGAAACATCTCAGATTCAGTATCTGTTAGATTTGTTTTTAATTGAGTTGTTGTTGTTGTTGTTGATGTTGTTGTTGTTGTTGTTATCATGTATTCAGAAGCCTTTCACCATTGCCAAATGTTTCAGTCTCCTCTTCCAGTTACCCATCTCCACATGGAGTCAAGACCATCGTCTAAGAAGCTTCAGTGGTTGCCGTCGTCATGAATGATTGCCTGCACAAGACCTCTACAAGACCAAGCCTCCCAGCACTGTAACAGAGTAAGACTGGGCTTGTGAGCCTCCATCCCTCACTAAGAAGCGATGCACAGTTGATGGCTTCTGAAGGAGGGAGAGTCAACTTTCCTTAAGGATGTGGCTCCTAGTAGGTTGACCATACTCCAAGGATGGCCCCCTCACTCAGAAGTATATTGGCAGCACAAACTGGAAATATATACTTGATTGGTGCCTTCATGCCAGAGGGTAGAGAAACCCGTTTCTGAGTCTCAGAATAAAACCATTCACCATTCCACAGAAGAACATGGTTTCCACACAGTGCACAAGTCTTACACTGGAGAAAGATCTTTCTTTCTCTCTCCCCCTTGCTCTTCCTGTGCTTCTAGTCTGACCACTTAAGCACAGGTGAGTGACTGTTCATGGCGTGTCCCTGGGAGCCCTGAGATTTCAGTGCCTTCCACTCTGGACTATGGTGGTAGTGAGGTATTTGTTCGTGTTGTTTGTTTTAACTTTTAACTAGCCTACAAAATAGTGGGTTCATTATGATGGTTTGTTTGCTTATATTATGAAGTTGTTGTGGTGGTGGTGGTGGTGGTGTGTGTGTGTGTGTGTGTGTGTGGTCATTGGGAGATGGCTCAGCCATTAAAGGCTAGGCTCACAACCATAAAATATAAGAGAGAGATTTTTAAAGTGCCACTTAAATACCCATGTAGAGATATTCATTGGGTACTGTGAATTAGATCAGGACATCCCAGAAAGGTAGCAAAGACAAACTTGCTAGGTGAGAGTAGAGTTATTAATTACCCCTACCTGTGTCCTGAGGATAAAATTAATAAGTAGAGAATGACAGCCAGGCCAGATCATCAGGTCATCACGTGGTGAACTTGGGGACTGTAGTGAGTTCTGGACTCATGGGAGAAAGCAGTCCATCTAAGCTTAGGGATTTGTTCTACAGCTGTAAGAGTGCAAGGGAGGGTTGCGCAAAAATCCACTTTCGAGAGAGGGGGACCACCGGAAGGTTAGATGTTCTAGAATGTGTGAGAATCAGTGAAAAGACCAGTCAAAAAGACTGAATGTCTCCGTCATCAAGGGCAGCACAGGGGTGACTCTGAGCCCAAGAACTCTCCCCTGGGACCATAAGGACTTTTACACTGACCAGTGGGGGAAGGGAGCCTACCAGTTCTCTGAAGCTTGGGCTAGCGAGCAATGGCTTTCCGTGTGGCTGCAGGGGATGTGGCAGAAGGGAGTTCTAAATCTGAGTAATGGCACCAAAGGTCGTGTTTTATAAAAATAAAGAGGAGACGGAATAAGTTCTGGTAGATGTGCAGTCAGGTGTCAGGGAAAGGGGTGCTTCTGCAAGCCCCTGAGGGACCAGCCGCATAATGGTATAGTGTAGAATAGAGTTTATTCAGGGCATGAGGAGGGGAGCTGAGGGAGTAGAGACAGAGAAAGGCAGACAGAGAGAGAGAGAGTAGAGGAGTAGAGGCAGGCCGTGAACACGTGGAGAGAGAGGGAGGTAAAGGGGGAGAGAGGAGGAGCAAGAGGACAGAGCAAGAGCAGGAAGGAAAGAGAGTGAGGAGGGGGCAAGCAGCTCCTTTTATAGTGAGTCAGGCACACCTGCCTGTTGCCAAGTAACTGTGGGCAGAGCCTAGACAAATGCTAACAGGTGCACCCATTTGTCACCTCAGCACTGGCCAGTTGAAACCAAATGGTGAACTTCAGGCAAGTTAGAGACCTTGTCTCAAGGAAGCACAGTGTCTTTCAGAGGTGGACTCCCGAAGTTTCCCATTGTCCACTTGTTTGAGTACCAGTGTGCACATGCATGGATGTAGAGCCACAATTTAGGAACAATTTTCAGAAGAAAAACTTTTTCTCTCCATTTGTTTTTCTCAATGACTGCTTCCATACACATCCCCGTCTTTCTTAGACTCCAGAGCATGGGCATAAGGCATGTGGTAAACACATATGACATGTGACAGTGGTGAACACAGGAGCAATACTCATTGATAAAGTTAGATTTGTCTGTCTTCATCAGTTTGTAGCTAATTAAGAACTGAGTGAAGGACTTCTTTACCAAAAGAATATACATAGTCTGCTCAAGGGTGTGAAGATGCAGTATAAGTTTCTAAGCTAGCTACCAAACTGATGAGCCCAACCAATATTTTCCACATGTCCCTTTAATCACAAAGATGAGTAATAAATGCTGACTTTATATTGCTGATAGACAATTGCAAAGGAAGGTGATTTTTTTTTGGTGAAAAAAAAATCTAAAAAAACGAAGAATTTCTATTATGTCACATAAGGAACTGAAGGGGGCTGCAACCCTGTAGGTGGAACAACAATATGAACTAACCAGTACCCCCTGAGCTTGTGTCTCTAGCTGCATATGTAGCAGAAGTTGGCTTAATCGGCCATCATTGGGAAGAGAGGCCCCTTGGTCTTGCAAACTTTATATGTCCCAGCACAAGGGAAGGCCTGGGCCAAGTAGTGGGAGTGGGTGGGTAGGGGAGCAGGGGTGGGGGGGTATAGGGAACTTTCGGGATAGCATTTGAAATGTAAATAAAGAAAATAATAATAAAAATATATATTAAAAAAAAGTTTGGTGTTTTGATGGATCACTATCCTGCTATTCAACCAAGGTCCAGAACTTCCTTGGGTGGCTAAGCCTTGTAGTATAGTCCCTTGCTCCCCTTCAGTTCTGCCCCATCCCTTATGTTTATTGTAAAATCAAAGTCATAAAAGGTCTTGAGTCTTCCTAAAACACATGTTTAAGAAGGGCTACTGTGGCCGTAGGAATGGCTGCATCGGACAAAACATAAAAGTAAAAGCTAGAACAGCTCATTCATGCAACAACTGCCGGATTTTAGACAAATACTTATGGTGGACTCAGAGCAGGGGATGCAGCGAGGAATTCATTTGGGAGATCATCAAAGGTACAGTTTCAGACACACAAAAGCAGGATAGCAATGGCATAAGATCTTCATTGACAAAGGAAGTGGAAGTAACCATCCATAACCTTTGAACCAATGTTTAAGCAATACCCTTAGGTAGCTATCTTTCCTTCCTAAGCAGTGTTCAAGAAAAAAAACGGATTGCTAGCCATTTAGAATGATGTGGTCTTCAGACAAGAGTCTCCTCTTGATCTATAAGTGATTGGGCAGTGAGAGGTCATCAAGTCAGCACCCCTGTGAGCTGGGTTCCTATAATGTCCAGAATCTTCTTGCTGTCAGCTCCAACTCTGTTTCACTGGACTTATTCTGATCTTATCACTGCCATCATCAAGACCTCAAGGACTTAGAAGCAGCTAAATTCCTTATCCTGTTCGCCTCTCTCAGGTAGATCTTCTACATTTTCTTTAACGTCTCTAATTTTCTATCTTCATTCCTCTCCTTGTACCATGTTCTTAGATGTCCCTGTTCCTTAGGGAATGTGTACCCAGACCTGAGACCCTTTTGGAGATGTCCTATAACTGAGTACATTGGAGAGACTATTTAAATCTGTTGATCCGGATAAAATATTTCATTAATGCAGCCCAAGTTTATAGCCAAGATTTTAGCATTTCCTGTCACAATCTGTGTTCCTTTAGGTTTAACTCTATAAAGTTATCTTCTGCAAATGCTATTATTTGTGTGTATTTCTATGAAGCTCATTTTTTAGTATGAGAATAAGCTTCATGTTGCCCATATTCCACGTCTCTTTTTTGGATTCAAGTCTTCTTCCTAATCTATCAAGTTCTCATTAAATTGAAAAATCTGACATCCGTCACTTCAGTGATTTCTCTTCGGCCTCAAATCACTGAAAAATCATTAAAACTTCAGTTCAGAGTCAAGAGTCAGGCGTGGTGATTCCTGCACATAATCTCCGTGCTTGGGAGTTAGAGGAAGGAGGGTCAGCATCTTAAGACCATCTTCATTTACATAGCCAGAATGGTTGCCTGAAACTCTATCTCAAAAAACAAACTAAACAAACTAAGCAAATAGATTAAGTCAGTTCAGCTCATAGCTCATAGTCAGACACTTCAAACAGTGCAAGACTATAATAGAAACATCTCTTTCTAGAATGACCTGGCTTCATAAGTGATATTATCTTGTGTTTTTGGCCATTATCAGTTACCAGTGCATTTAGCTAGCTGATCATGTTCTAACCTTGAATTTTTCTCTTACCAAAAAAAAAAAAATATATATTAAAGACCATCAACATGCCTGTAGCCTTCTATTAGTTTTTAGAATAATATTGACAAAAGATTTGGACCATCCATGGCTTGCTGAGGAATCTAAGCTGATTCATCATCTGCACTAGCCTGATAGATGGTAGCTTGTAGAGTTCACCGTCCCTTACATAAAATAAAAAAAAAAAAAAAAAAAAAAAAAAAAAAAAAAAAATCCAAGTATCATACTCAAGACTCCACGTTTTTGGAGCCCATACAGTTCTCCCATCCCATGCCACAGTAGCCTTGACATTTTGGGTGACTTTCCTTGGGTAGTTTGTTACTTAAGCCAAGAGATTTAAAGTAAGTAGATGTTTAAGAGTCTTATGCCAAATTTGATTTAACATTAGTGATCGCAAGATTGTTCTCAATAGACAAGCACGATAGTATGTACTTATAATCCTAGTTCTTAGGAGGCTGAGGCAAGAGGACCATGAGTTTGAAGCTGGCTTGGGCTACATCCTGAGGAAAACTGTTTAAAGAAAAAAAAACCCACACACCACAAACAAACAAACAAAACCAACTAAAAACAAAAAAACGAAAAGAATATGTGCATTGATAAGGACAAAAGAACCACACATGGAGTGGACATTTGCTTTTCTCCTGGTCCCCCTGAGCTTACACTTAGGTCTTTGTTATTTTCATCTGGCTGCCCACTGACCACATCACACATCCCACTCCTCAGTTAAGCATTTCTCCCAGGCCTTAGTGCCAAACCAGCAGCACTCCAGGTCTTGAATATACCCTTGTTTGCATGTTTGCCCACCATCACGAACTTTTTTTTTTTTTTTTCATTATTGTGTGAAGCTTTCTGAAGTCTGAGCTGAGTTCCTCAAGAGCTGGGGCAGCATCATGGCTGATCTCCCTAGCTGTGCTGGTGAAAGGTTGTTTGCAAAGCTCATGAGTCGATCAAAGCTTTTCAAGTCATCTCTGTTTTCATTTGAAAATATGGATGGATGTATTGCTCTAATTAAGCTATCTCAAGTGTCTTCTTGGGGCTAGTTTAAATGTCTGGCATTCTTTGGAGGATATGGGTATTTCTCCTCAGAATTCTAAAGGAAGTCAAATGATTATGGAAGGGTCATGACTTTGCCCAAAGCCTCAAAAGAGCCAGGTAGCTGAAGGTCAGCTATTTATTCTCTCTGGGTCTCAGTGGAGATGTGACACATTTCCCCCCAGAGTCACTGCAATGAATATATGGGATAATACATGTTAAGTGCCTTGAGTAACTAGCATTGGCACCAGGGAAGGTCTATTCTACCATTTCCCTCTCCACCTTTCCCTTCCTGCTGTCAACTTTCCAGCATGATTTCACTTGTTTTCCCCAGTTTGTCCAGGGCAGAAGTTCCTTTCAGAAGCTTTTGTTCCTTTGAGAGAGACAGTGTTCAGACAGGTGAGCCAAGAATTCCCCGGGCTTCTGATCCTAGCTTGGATGAATCCAGCTCTGTCAGCATCATAGGAATCCCCCAGTGGCACTGCCTCATGCCTCATTGCTACTTTTGCAATCTGGGTCATTTCCAAATCATTTCCTCTGTCTGGTCAGGTGTTGAAAACTATTAACTTGAAAAAAAAAAAGTCTAGAAAAGACCCAAACACTTTGAGGCATCTCTCTTACCATTCCTTGTTTTAGTTTCCAGGCCCACAACATCTAATCTTTGACATCACAAAGCTTAGAGCTCATACCAAAGGAAGCCAGGGGGACAAGTCCCACAGAGAGACAAAAAACAGAGATCCTTCAACGATGCCTGAAATGTCAAGGAACAAATCTGAGATTGACCACTTTGAGTTAGGCTCCTTATGATCATTGTTGGCCTTCTTTTTCTTTCTTACATCTGGGGAAGAGTGAAAATGTTTCCTTCCAAATGCTTCTTTGATGTTACTCAGTTCCTCCACTTAAAAGTATACACACCCAATGGGCCTGGGGAAATAGGCTAATGATACAAGCATGAGGAACTGAGTTTGGACCCCCATCAACTATGTTTAACAAAATACCATTAGGTATAGTAGTAAATAGCTGCAATCCTAGTGCTGGTAGGTGGGTATTAGAGACAGGCAGAGCCTGGTACCTTGATGACCTGGCAAGTCCAGCCAAATTAGTGTGTTCCAGGTTCAGTGAGAGACCTTAACTTTAAATATAAGGAGAGAAGCCATAGAAGAAGACACCTGGTGTTGATATCTGGCTTCCATTCTTACATACATAAGCAAATTTATCCACACATATATGCATATACCACACACATACAACAGAAACACATATACAAGCATACATGCACACAAGCAAGCCCAGTTGTAAGTTGTACATTCACCCCCACACACATACACCCCCCACACATGTCTATATGTATGTATGTATGTATGTATGTATACTACACATAGACAAGATCATCTACACACACACACACACACACACACACATATATATATATATATATATATATATATATATATATATATATTACACACAGACAAGATCTTATACACACATACACACACCCCCACATAGATACATGCACATATGCAGAGACTAGCCCATCCACACACATATGGATATACCACACACCAACACGCATGTACTTACACACTGTCCACCCTTCTGACCTCAAATGGAGGCCTCCATCAGCATTAAACCTTTATTACCACACAGTCTACTTCCTCTTCATAATTCTCTGGTTTATTTCCCACCTTCCTCCATGTCCTCTTCAATGTCAACTTGATTGAAACAAAGACTGACCATCCTTAGGCTTGAAACTAAACTTACCTGCCAGGGAAACCCCACTCGTCAGTCACACTCGGCCAAATATGCATCTCTGATGTGCCAAGAAGGAACAGGAAACACAAAAGGGAACACAGGTCCTCATCCGTGAACTGTGCCACATCTGTCTCTTCAAGCGTATGTCACAGAAGTCCTCTCCATATTTTACCCACTAACTCTTAATTGCCTTACTTTTCTCTGTAGGCTTACAGATGGTTGACTCACTCACAGCTGGACATCTGACCTGTATGTCCTTTCTGATCCTTCCAAGGCAAGTGTAGCATATTTCAATACTAAGTGGAACCAATCTCTGATGAAAGATGTTATTTTGCTTTGTTTTAGGTGCTTTGGGACAGTCTTTCTATGTAGACTTGAATTCATAATCCTTAGCCTTAGCCTTTCAAGAGGTAGGACAAAGGTGATCAACTCAGTACCTAGCAAGAGATTAAGTCCGTTCGTCCTTCCTTCCTTCCTTCCTTCCTTCCTTCCTTCCTTCCTTCCTT